>NC_087174.1:17165607-17285607 GCF_035594125.1 Scylla paramamosain | reverse complement strand
AGGAGGGGGAAAGTACAATATGTGGATAAGAAAGAGATGTGGAAAAGGAGGAGGTGGAGTGATGATGCTTGTTAAAAAGGGTATCAGGGTGGAGAGTGTGGAAAAGGCAGAAGGCTTGGTGGAATGCCTAAACTTACAACTAATAAATGGAAGAAGAGGAAGATGATATGTCACAGTGGTGTATGTCCCACCAAAAACAAAGGCCTGGAATAGACATGAGCATGAACAGTTGCTGAGTGCAACAAAAGAATGGCTTGTAAAGAAAATTAAAGAAAACAACAAAATTGTTATAATGGGAGATTTTAATTGTAAAGAGATAAATTAGGAGGAGTGGAACACAAGAGGAGGAGAAGACTCATGGGGAGATAAGGTTCTGAAACTGGCAATGAACAATATTATGACACAGTGGGTTGAGGAAAACACTAGATACAGAGGAGGAGAGGAGCCATCAAGACTTGATTTGGTATTATCAAAAGAACCAGATATTATAGAAGACATGAACTATAGTTGTCCACTAGGAAAAAGTGACCATGTCATGATAAGATTTTGTATTAAAGAAAAAAGGAAAGTAGATGTGAAGATTATAAAAGTGAAAGATTTAATTATGGTAAGTCAAATTTTGAACAAATGAGGAGATACTTTGGTGAAGTGGACTGGAGTACACTAATCACAGCAAGTAATGTGCAAAAGAAGTGGGAAGCTTTCATCAGTATTTATGAAGAGGGAGTGAAAAGATATGTACCGAAAGTAGAGACAAAAAGAAGATATAACAATGACTAGTATAATAGAAGATGTGAAATAGCTAGGGAGGAGAGGGAAATGGCATGGAATAGATGGAGGAGAAAAAATACACAGGAACTATGGCAAAACTACACAACTACAAAAAATTAATATGTAAGGGTTATTAGAGAAGAAAGGAAAAATTATGAGAAAGATGTTATGGACAACTGCAAAGAGGAACCAAAACTATTCTTCAGATATGTGAACAGCAAAATGAAAAATAAAGAGGGAATAAGTAGATTGAAGGTGAATGGTCAAACGTGTGAGGATCTGGCTGAATTGGCAGAGATAATGAATAGGAGTTTTCAATCAGTATTCACAAAAGAGAGAACATTTGTGTGGCAGTGAGATGAGTGAGGAAATGGGTCTGGGGGAAACCCAAGTGACTGAAGAGGATGTCCAGAAACAGATGGAGGACTAGACATTAGGAAGGCCCCTGGACCTGATGGAATATCAGGATGGATATTAAAAGAGTGCAATCAGCAGTTGACATGGGTAATACATAATATTATTGAGAGTTCCCTAATTGAAAGTAGAGTCCCAATTGAATGGAAGAGAGCCAACATAGTGCTAATCTACAAAGGTGGTAGTAAAGAGGAGCCCTTAAACTATAGACCTGTATCTCTAACAAGTGTGGTGTGCAAAATGTGTGAAAGATTGGTGAAGGATAAGTGGATGCAGTATCTAGAAGGAAATGAAGAGATAATAAAGCAACAATTTGGATTTAGGAGAGGAAGATTGTGTGTTACAAACTTACTGACTTTTTATTCTAGAGTGGTGGATATAATGCAAAAAAGAGATGGATGGGTAGATTGTGTTTATTTAGACCTTAAGAAGGCCTTTGATAAAGTGCCACACAGGAAATTGTTGTGGAAGTTGAAGCATAATGGTGGGCTAAGGGGGGCCTGCTGAGATGGATGGAAAATTTCTTGACAGAGAAATGAGAATGGTGGTAAAAGATAAAAAAAAAAAAAATCATCATGGAGGGAAATCATAAGTGGAGTACCCCAAGGCTCAGTACTTGCACCAATCATGTTTGCAGTTTATATAAATGATATGATGGAGAGTGTGAACAGCTACATGAGCCTTTTTTTGGATGATGCAGTTGCTGAAGAAAGTTGAGAGTGCAGAGGACTGTGGAACATTACAAGAAGACCTGAACAAGATTTCAGAGTGGAATTATAGATAGGAAATGGAATTTAATTTAAAGAAGTGTAAAGTAATAGAATTTGGAAAAATTACAAGAAGAGTAAAAGGAAATTATGTGTTGAATTGTGTAGGGTTGAGTGAGGAAGAAGAGGAAAAGAATCTTGGTGTTACAGTGACTGGGAACCTGACTCCGGAGAGACACATTAGCAAAATTACAGGAGAAACCTATAACTTGTTGAGAAGAATAAGGCAGGCCTTTGCATATATGGATGAAGAGATGGTCAGGAAGATGATCGTGGCACTGATAAGACCTAGACTAGAATATGCAGCAGTAGTGTGGTCGCCATACAAGAAAAAAATATAAGGAAGTTGGAGAGAGTTCAGAGAGCAGCTACGAAGATGGTACCAAGTATCAGGGACTTGTCATATGAAGAGAAACTGGCACGGATACATCTACCAATGTTGGAAAAGAGGAGAGAAAGGGGAGACTTGATTGCGATATATAAAGCATATGAGGGAGTAAAGGAGGTGGACCAGAGAGACTTAATGGTCTGGGATACACGGGACACTAGAACATGGAAAGAAGCTGAAGAGGAGTGCTTGTAGAAGAGACCTCAAAAAGTATAATTTCCCATATAGAAGTATTGATGTATGGAACAGTCTGGATGAGGAGATAGTACATACAGAAAGTATACATGGATTCAAGGCTAAGTTGGATATTAAAAGATATAGAGATGGGACAGCACGAGCATAGCTCTTTTCCCATAAAGCACAACTAGGTAAATACACACAAACACACACACACACACACACACACACACACACACACACACACACACAATTTGGGAGACAGAGTGAAGAAATGGTACATAAAGGAAAATAAATAAGTGAAAATTAAATAGAAAATAGTAAAAATGAAGGATTGAATGTGATGTATATAAACATAGATGGAATGATGCACAGAAAACTGGAATTGTAAGACTATTCAAAGGAAAAAAACTGAAGGTATGTTTAATGGAAACAGAACTAAAAGAAGAAAACCAGATAGTCATTAACAATAAGCACAATATATGGAGAAGAGACAGGATTGGTAAAGGAGGGGGAGCTGTAATGACAATGACAAGAAAAGAGGTGAAGACAAAAATAGTGAAATATGAGGAGGGGAAAGGCAGAAATAGTGTATTAACTTGGAGGATAATAATGAAGAAATACTGATGGTAATAACTACTTATGTACCACTCAAAACAAATTCTTGGAGCAAGGATGACAATGAGAAAATAAGAGAAGATATCATTCAGTGCTTCAGTAAATTAATCAAAAGTAATAAAAGAGTATTATTGGTTGGTGACTTCTGTTGGAAAGAAGTAAATTGGGTAATGTTTGAGGCAAGAGGAAATGAGATTGCATGGGGAGAAAGATTTCTGAAGCTGCCTATGGAAAACACAATGATACAATGGGTGACTGAAAATACAAGATATAGTGGAGATGATGAACCAACAAGACTATATCTAATAGTAACAAAAGGAATCAACCTAACCAAAGAATTAAGATATGTGTGCCACTTGGGAAAGTGACCATGTAATGATAGAAATAGAGACTGATAATGATGTCAGTGAAGAGGATGAATCATACTAAGAAAACAGGAGAAACTATGGGAAAGCAAATATAGATGATCTTGAGAAACTTTATGATGAAATAAACTGGGAAAAGCTGAAAAGAGCAAATGATGTGCAAGATAAGTATGACATTTTTATGAAACTATACAAGGCAGGAGTGAAAAAAATATGTCCCACTATACAGACCTAAGGAAAATGGAGAACAGGTGTGGTTCAATGCAAGATGTGCAAGTGCAAAAAAAAAGAGACAAAGCATGGATGAGAACGACAAGAAATCAAAACCCCCAAAAAAAGAAGACGTTAAGATAGTAAAAAATGAATATGTGGAAATAAAAAGAGAGGAAGAGAAAAGATATGAAAAAAAATATACAGTGAAACCTCGATTACCAAACATCTCCCTTTCTCAACAACTTAGTTTTTGAACAAAAAATTTAATTCGTAATTGCCTTGGTTGCTGTACCATAATTCGGTTTTCGAACAAAGTTACTTGATTTCAAATACTAAAAGATGTAGCAAAAGCAGCCATTTATTACTAATTTATAGTTTCTATAAATATTTCCTTCATTTTTATATATTTGCAGGAGAGACACAGACAGTAAGACAGTATTTCAATCTTTGAAATAAGTTAAATGTGATCCATTGAAGAACCTCAATGTAAACAAACAAGGTTTGGCACTCAGGAGAAATCCTGAGCCTCCTGTGGCTCTTTCTATGACCCACAATGCCATCACTACTGCATTTTCCCAGTAGCCTTTCTCAGCAACAAGTGTTATGATCACCTTCATTTTGGCAGTGGATAGGTTGCTCCTTTCTGTGTCACTATGTAAGGCTTCGTTCACTTCATTGATGACAAAGAGAATGCCTGCATGGTCTAAACAATATCTTTTGATGAGTTCTGTGTCACTAAATTCATTCAATACACTCTTTCTGGACAAAAAATTCTAAACTGGAGATGTTGTGGAGCAGCCATCTTAGCAGTGAGAACGTCGGTCATTACCTAAGACATGGTGGATGGCTGTCTGAGAACAGATTAATCTATTTTACATTGATTCCTATGGGGAAAATAGTTTTTGTTTTCGAACATTTTGGATTCTGAGCGGCATTCAGGAACAAATTAAGTTTGAAAACTGAGGTTCCACTGTAGTTGAAAAGTGCTAGGATGAACCAAAACTGTTCTACAAATTCATAAATGAAAAAAATTGAACTAAAAGAAAAATTAGAAAGGTTGAAGGATGGTAATGAAACATAAGAAGACACAAGAGACATGAGTGAATTACTAAATAAAAGTTTTAACAAGTTTTCATAGAAGAATCAGAATTTAAAGAATCACAAGATGAGAAGAAAAAAAAAAAAGTGGAAAATTACAGTAATTAGAGTTTATAAAATGATGGAGGAACTGGAAGAAAGAAAAGCAACAGGACCAGGTGGAGTATCAGGTATAATTTTAAAAGAGTGCAGGAAGCAATTAACTGAACCAGTATATGACATAATAATCAACTGGAAGAGTGCCTAGGGAATGGAAGAGAGCAGACATAGTGTTAATTTATAAAAGTGGAAAGAAAGAAGAACCACTAAACTATAGACCAGTATCAATGACCAGCATAGTATGTAAGATTTGTGAAAAGTGATAAAGAAGCAGTGGGCAAAATTTCTAGAAAACATGATATAATAACAGAAAAATAGTATGGCTTTAGACAAAAGTGATCATGTGTAACAAATCTGATGAGCTTCTATTTGAGAGTGACTGATATAACACAGGAGAGGGATGGATGGGTAGACTGTGTGTATTTAGATCTAAAAAAAACTTTTGACAAAGTTTTCCTCAACATGCTACTATAGAAACTAGAAAATATAGAATGATTAAATGGAGAGAAAAAAAAAATGGATGGAAAATTACTTAAAGGAAAGAGAAATGAGAACAGTAGTAAAAGATGTAAAATCAAGATGGAGAAAAGTAGACAGTGGAGCACCACAAGGATCAGTGCTGGCACCAATACTTTTCCTGATCTACATAAATGATATGCATGAAGGAGTAAAGAGTTACATGAATTTGTTTGCAGATGATGCAAAATTACATAAAAGACATATAAGAAACAACAAAGACTGAAATTCTACAAGAGGATTTGAATAAAATCTGGGACTGGAGTATGAAATGGGAGATGGAATTCAATGTGAATAAATGTCATCTAATGGAAATGGGAAAAAATGAAGAGACCAAAATAGTTATATAAAATGTGAAATGAAGAAATAATAAAAGTACAAAAAGAGAAAGACCTGGGAGTGACGATACAGGATGGGGTGTCAAGTGTCTTGACACCCCACTCAACTTTTTCTTCATTAACTTCTGCAAAATTAGCAGTCTTAGATCTAATTTTCAATCTGTAGAACACCACCTCTCCTCTACTAAACCTCATCTTCTTTTCCTTATTGAAACACAGGTGTCTGAGGCAACTGACAGTAGTCCCTACTCTGTTCCCTCCTACTTTCTCTATCCTCATTTTCAATCCAAAGCTGGATGTTGTGTTTATGTGTGTAACGACTTAACCTGCTCTCGTGCCCAAGCTCTTGAATCATCCAAGTTCTTCCACAGCTGGCTGCCCAGCAGCGTGACGTCATGCATGACTGGTGGTGTGGTGTTACCAGTATTCAGTACTTGGTGTGTGGTTCTGGTGTTCAGACATGGCTGTTCGCTCTGACAGCCACTAAATGGCTTTGAAGTTTATTGATAAGATAAGGCAAGGGACACTTGAGTTTGGTGGCTTTCTGGGGTCTCTATTACTGCACTGTGGCCTGTAAATGGGGCATGGAGGATATAGCACTGCTAGTTTTTGGCAAGTTGGACAATGAAACATGCATGGAGTGTAATAGTGCAGCATGCTACGGTTAATGTGGTGACACTTTTACTGTTGTCCCCAGCCACCAGGTGATTGTGAGGTTGCCTATGTCTTGTTACTCTGCGAAAATCCCTGTTCAGGATGGTATGTGTTATGATTTTACTTTATTTTTACATTACCTGCCCCTTTATACAATGTCTTGTATGACATGGCCATCACACAACTGTATGGTTGCCACGTTGGTAATCGTCTCTTCCCCAGAGGACAGTTTATTGCTCATCTGCTGTTTGCATGGTGGAAGGCAGGGGACATCAACACTCCCATCCTTCTTCCGACAATGGCCAGGCCCAGCCACCATGCAAGGTTGCTTGTTTATCTTCCGATAGTGAAGATGATGGTTCTGGTGGACAGGATGTTCCAACCACCAATATTTCCGGCCCTTCTCAGACACTTGAGCCGGATGATAATTTCTGCAGTTCTGTGGTTCAGAAAATATTACCAGCTTTGGTGAAAGCTCTGACAAAAAGAGAAGGTGAGAAAGGAACCAGTACATTTAGGTGACAGTGACACTAGTAGTGCAGAAGATGTGGATAATGTCAACCTGATGTGTCTCAAGATTTATCGCATAATCCTGATGGTGGGGCTTCATACCCAGACACCTTCCAGTCCTCACATGTTGCATCCCAAGTTAATGTTGGGGCATCTACTAGTTCAGCAGAGGAGTTTGTAGGGTTTCCTTTGGCTGAAAATCAACATGTGGTTGTTGGCTGTAGCCTAGGTGCAGCTTTTGATGTTGATGATGCTAATGATACTCCTGTTACAGAGATTTTAGCTAAGAACATCAAGGTTTATTTACGTATGGTTCTTGATGATAAGAAAGCCAGGATGTTGGCAGAACAATGGTTTATTCCATCTAATATTAGAGAATTCAGGATTCTGGAATCTGATTCCAATCCCCTATCAACTCTTGACCATCAGAGTCAGAGGATGGAGAGCAAGTTAGCTCAGACAAACTCTCTATTAGGGAAAGTACTCATTCCTCTCATCAGATTTGTAAACAAACATGCAAATTCACACAACCCTACCATGATGGATTCATATAGAGATACCAACGACAGTCTTTGCATGTTATTGCCAGTTTTCAATTATTTAAATCTAATGAGAAGAGATCTCATTACTGATAAAAAAAATTAAAGCCAAGACTCTCCAAAAAACTGTCAAGGATGAGAATATGACAGGTGATAAATTGTTTGAAACTAACATTGTTGAACATTGTTAAACAATTTGAGGAGAATCAAAAACATATCAATCCAAAACTGTTTAAGATGAAGAGGAATATTTTTACTTTTCGAAAAGGAGGTAGAGATTCCAAAACCAATAACTACTGAGGTAATCATCAAGATAGAGGAGGCAGAGGACATGTCACTATGGCACCAAATAAGTTACCCGATGACACTGGTTCTCATTTTCATTCCTCAGCAATAAGTGATTTAACCTTGGTTAACACCCCTATAAATTTTCAGGGGGGAAAATTCAACATTATCTTCAAATTTAGGAGGAATTATCCAGTGATCCTTGGGTAACTAACACTGTTCAGGGAAAGTATATGTTTTCCTTTCGTGATTTTCCATCACAATGCCATATCCCCCCCTCTATTGCATTTCTCTCAGAAGGACAAACAGGCTATTGATGCAGCCATGAATATATTTATTCAGCAGCATATTGTTGAGAGAGCTGCAGTTGTTTCATCAGGGTTTTATTCCATTATTTTTCTTAGGTTAAAGAAGGATGGCAGTGTCCGGATTATACTTAATTTTAAATATTCAAATGAGTATGTGGAATATTATCGTTTTAAGATGGAAACACTTAGAGATGTTTTACCATTGGTTACACATGATTGTTTCTTTGCATCCACTGACTTGAAACATGCTTATTTTTCTGTTCCTGTTTGCAGGGAGGATTGATCATGGCTATAATTTACATGGAATGGTTTATTATGGCAGTCTTCTTGTTTGCCTCAGGGTTTTTCCTCATCCCCTCAACTTTCACTAAGTTGTTGAAGGTCCCATTTTCACATTTTCAGGCTTTAGGCATCTTAATATCTATTTACATTGATGATTGTCTTAGGACAGCGGACTCCAAAGAAAAATTAATTGATGATGTCAAATATATTGCATCAACATTAGATCAATTAGGTTTCAAAATTAATTTGAAGAAATCCGAATTTCAGCCCAGTCATGAAACTAAATTCTTGGGTTTTGTGTTGAACTCTAAAGACATGACCATTAAACTCACACAAGGTAAGGCAGATAAGATCAGGAAACTGGGTTTACAATTATTACGTACGGATGACATTAGAATTAGAGATTTTGCTGTTTTTATTGGCAATGTCATTGCTGCAGGTGACTCTGTACACTGGGCTCCTTTAAAATATAAATATTTGGAAGTGTTAAGGAATGAAGCTCTTGAGCAAAGCCATGGTGATTATGATGACTTACTCTATTTGGATAAGAAGGCAAATTGATGACTTGAGGCATATGGAAGACACATCAAAGTATGGAACAAGTTTTGTTTACAAGAAAAAAGTTGATCCATTTTCTTCCTCTGTACACAAACTGTTGGACCACTTATTCATGTTATTCAATGAAGGAGAGGCAAATGGTTCTGGGTAGTTACAGTAGTCTCAATGCAGCCAGGTCAGCTATCTCTATGGTGGCAAAAATCAATGGAATCCCTGCTGGTCAGAACAAGTTTGTATGCTTATTTATGAAGTCAGTAGCAAAACAGCACTCCAAACTGCCTAGAAGTAACTTTACATGGAATCCTGATGTCTTTTAAATACATTTGATATTTGGGGAAACAATAATCAATTACCACTTTCAAATTTAGCCAAAAAAGTGGCAGGTTTGCTTCTCATTTTACCTGGCCAACAGTTTCAAACCATAGATTGCTTAGACATCAGGAATATGTCACTTAATAAAAATGAGGTCATCTTTAAAATTGGAGATACACTTAAAACATCTAATGTCAGACATCATGTACAGAACATAGGTTTCAAAGCATTCCCACAGAATGAAAATTTATGTATTGTTGATGCTATTAGAACATATTTACAATTAATGAGCAGCCTGAGAATAAGATCAGATCAGAATAAGCTGTTGTTAACAACCAGGAAACCTTTTGGCCCAGCATCCAAGACCAAAATTACTAGATGGGTCAAAGATATAATGATAGAATCTGGGATCAGTGAGGATTTGTTTAATGCATATTCAGTAAGGTCTGCCTCCACTTCTAAGGCATTTAAAACAGGCAATTCCTGGGAAAGTATAAAAAGGGCAATTGAATGGAGGGGTGAATTTACTTTTACCAAACATGTTATATATAACAAGACCATTTTGCCTGTGGGCACATCTGGAGAATGGGCTGTTTCAAGTGTTAAGTTCCTTCTAACAAACCTACAGGTTTATGTATATGTATGATCTTGTATGTATATATATATATATATATATATATATATATATATATATATATATATATATATATATATATATATATATATATATATATATATATATATACTTGTCTTTAAAAAAAAAAAGTCTTGTTTGGTCAGGGATGAAGCTATGAATATTCATGCATGATGTCACACTGCTGGGCAGCCAGCTGTGGAGGAATTATGAGTTCATCATAATTTACCTTGGCAAGTGTGCTATGATCGGAGTCTTCCTAAGCTGTGCTGCCCACCTTTGTGTGGTCATGTGTGACCATCCATCCTATTATGTTGGTATGAATACGACATGTTGCTCTGCTGGTTGGACTACTCCACATGTCTGAGAAAGATATTCATTGATTGTTCCTGATTCATCTGTATGGTCTAATTCAATGTTATATTTTGAATGGTTGTTTTACTGATGATATCTGCCAAATCTATTGCTCATCCCCAACCTTGGATGATATCTGAATACTGGTAACATCATACCATCAGTCATGCATAACCACGCAAAGCTGGGCAGCACAGCTTAGGAAGAACTCCGATCATCACACACTTACCAAGGTAAGTTACGATGATCTCATAATTCTCCACCACCTGGATACAACTACAGTCCCTCTCAAACTAAATTCATCTGTGCTGTATACCTCTCACCTAACTCCTCTGATTATAAGAAATTCTTTGACTACTTAACTTCCAAAGTGGAGCACATTCTGATTCTCTTCCCTTTTGCAGAGATCTCCATTCTTGGAGACTTCAATGTTCACCACCAGCTTTGGCTTTCCTCTCCCTTCACTGACCATCCCAGTGAACTAGCCTTAAACCTTGCTATCCTCCACGACCTAGAGCAATTGGTGCATATATATATATATATATATATATATATATATATATATATATATATATATATATATATATATATATATATATATATATATATATATATATATATATGCACTCGTATTCCTGACCATCTTGGAGATACACTCAATATTCTTGACCTTTTCCTAACCTCTAATCCTTCTCCGTATGCTGTTACCCTCTCTTCTTCATTGGGCTCCTCCTATCACAATCTAATATCTGTATTTTGTCCTATTGCTCCAATCCCTCCTCTGGATCCCCCAAGTGGAGTCATTTTGCCTCTGCTTGTTGGGGGGACGTGAAGAGGTATTTTGTTGATTTTCCTTAGAATGACCACTGCTTCCATGTCAGAGACTCATCTCTGTGTGCCAAGTGAATAACAGAGATGATAGTGTCTGGCATAGAGATGTACATTCCTCACCCTTTTTCTTGACCTAAACCTTCCAAACCTTGGTTTAACACAGCCTGTTCTCGTGCTATACATGATAGGAGAGGTGGCTCACAAAAGATACTTGACCCTTCTATCACCAGAATCTCATGCATTTTATATTTCTGCCCAGAACCATGCCAAGTCTGTTCTCCAACTAGCCAAAAAATCCCTGCATACACCACCTATGAGGAAGCCCTGAATGGGTACCCTGAGCCTGTCCAGACTATCTACCAGGTACCGAGAGGCTCTGGAGAAGTTTGGAAGGGGACTACTGCATCATCCACGTCTCAGAAACATGCTGCCGCCTGACGCGCCTCGCCTGGCCTGTGCCACCAGACATCACAACAAGATAACGCCCCTAAAGGCGCCGCGCAAGGACCGGTACAGACTCAGTGCGATTCCCACCATGGTGCGAGCCATCAATCAATAGTCCCTTCTAGATTAGACTTACCTTTAGGATTAGTGTTAAGTATTTCCCCACCCCCTATGTACATTTTCAGTTTGTTAACTGCCTAAATAATAAACCGTTTATTATTATTATTATTATTACATGTCTGGGGGGGGGGGTTCCATTCACACCACTCTTAGATAGGCTGGAATCAAAAGCTTTTTGTCTCATCAACTCCTCTCCTCAAACTGACTGTCTTCAGCCTCTTTCTCATCACTACAATGTTGCATCTCTAGCTATCTTCTACCACTATTTTCATGCTAACTGTTCTTCTGATCCTGCTAACTGCATGCCTCCCCTCCTCCTGCGGCCTCACTGCACAAGTCTTTCTTCTTTTCTGTCACCCCTATTCTGTTCATCTCTCTAATGCAAGAGTTAAGCAGTATTCTCAATCATTCATCCCTTTCTCTAGTAAACTCTGAAACTCCCTGCCTGCTTCTGTATTTCCACCTTCCTATGACTTGAATTCCTTCAAGAGGGAAGTTTCAAGGCACTTGTCCTTCAATTTTTGACTGCCACTTTGGACCCTATTTGGGGACTGGCATCTATGTGGGCTTTTTTTATTAGATTTTTGTTGCCCTTGGCTGGTGTTCCTCCTACATAAGAATAAATAAATAAATAGATAAATAAATAAATAAATAAATAAAAAAATAAAAAAAATAAAATTGGTGAAATGTAAAATTATTGAGATACATATAAAATGGTGATAAATATTGGAACAGCATTCCACTACATGGATAAAGATATGATGAGAAAAATAATTACTACTATGATTAGACCAAAGCTGGAATATGCTGAAGCAGTGTGGTCTCCCCACAAGAAACATGTCCAAAAACTAGAAATGATACAGAGGATGGCAGCAAAGATGGTTCCAAAACTGGAAGAATTAACATATGAAGACAGGTTAAAGGAAATGAACCTGCCAACAATGGAACAAAGAAGAGAAAGGGAAGACTTAATACTGATTTATAAATTGTGGAATCGAGTGGAAGAAACTGATAATGATAAACTACTGGTAAGAGAAGTAGAAAATACCAGATACACATGAAGCCACAGCAAAAAACTAAGAAAAGGAAGATGCTTGAATAACATAAATAAACATAGTTTCCCACAGAGAAATAGAGAAGTTTGGAACAAGCTAAGTGAGGATGTAGTCTCGGCATTGAGTATGCACAACTTTAAGGAAAAACTGGACAAGTGTAGATATGGAGATGGGACCACATGAGTGTAGCTCAGGGCCTATAAATTACAACTAGGTAAATACACACACACACACACACACACACACACACACACACACACACACACACACACACACACACACACACACTACAATTTTTTTTTCATAATTTCGTGATCAACCATAGTAAAATTTTTTTTTCCACAAAATATCCTTGTAAAATAGGGGTGCATCTTATGGAGAGATGAGTCTAATATGGTGGCAAATACAGTAAATTTTCTTAACATTTTGGAAAATAGATGAGGAAGCCAGCACATATGTAGCCTTCATGTGTTCTTGCATGAGTTTTTAATGGACACTACTTGTATTCCTTTTCACTAAACAGGAATGAATCTACAAATATTTCTTCTTTTGTTTTTTCTTCAAACAGCACAATCATAGCTACAACAGTGAGCTTATCAGAGGAGGACTCCATCTTGATTGTTTATGTTTTAATACAGTGGGCCAGCAGCTGCTCTAGCTGAAACCTGCCAGCAGTTCTGAGTGGCTAGAGGTAGCCTGGAAGAAAAATTGCCCTGTGTAAATCTGCCTTTACTCCTTCTGCTCCTCCTACTACTATTATTTGTCTTCCTTAGTAATACTGTTATTTGCATTAAATTTCTGTCTAAGCTAAGCTTAACCTAACTGAACTATTCCTTTCCTGCAGAGATGATGGTGCTGGGTCTCCCTGAATACATCACCATCATCCTTCCTTTGACAAGACCAAATTCCCTATATAGCTTCCCTTTCCTTCCTTTGGTTCTAATACAACTAAGAAATATCTTCCCCACCAGCTGACTCTTCCACCACTACCACTATCAATGCCTAAAACCTATCCTTCTTGTAACCCTCCCCACAGCCCACCCCTTTGCACTCACCAATGCACCCTCCACTTCACCACCTCTTTACTACTACCACTATCAATGCCTGCACCCCACCCTTCTTGTGCCTCTCTTTTTGACCCACCACTTTGCACTCTTTGCAACACCCTCCTCACCTTCACAGCCACAAGCTGCACAGTGCCATCTGAGGTGCCTGGGTCAAGGGCCACATCAGGAGAGGTGATGAACACACTGCCTCCTAGTCCCGTCTCCTCCTTCAGTTCGCGGACAGCTGCCTCTTGTGGGCTCTCTCCCTCCTCCACCAAACCTGTGGTAATAGTGGAGGTCAGTAGTGGCATGTCATAAGAACATATTTTTGTTGCCCTTGGCCACTGTCCTTCCTACATATATATAAAAAAAAAAAAGAGAAGCCACAAGAAGCTATCAGGCCTTCACATGATAGTCCCTGTATATGTCCAATCACCCAAATATGTTTTATCCCTGAAGGAAATATAGCACCAGTAGTAGTAGTAGTAGTAGTAGTAGTAGTACAGTAAAATCCCTCTTATCCGGCATCAACGGGACAGCTGACATGCCAGATACTTGAATACTGCCGGATACTTGAATAGAAGTGAAATTATGTCCACAATCACCACCCTACACTCACGCATCTTACCATAACAAAAATCAGCTGATCTGATCAGCTGCTTAAGTGTAAGCACAACATGCTTCCTCTTTTCTACAACTTTAGGCATGATGAAGGCATCAGGTGATAAACAGTGCACACGCGGGACTGAGTCACTGAGTAAACACAGTGCAGTGGGCCATGGGTGGCACGAAGCAGTGCGTTCTGGTGGTGAGGGGACAAAGTATCCCTCGCGCGGGAATTTTAATCGATTTTATGAGTACACATTGATTTTTTATTGATTTTAAGGCTTGGGGAAAAATGTGCTGGATACTTGAAGCTGCCGGATACTCAAATGCCGGATGAGAGGGACTTTACTGTAATAGTAGTAGTAGTAGTAGTAGTAGTAGTAGTAGTTTAGTTTAGTTTAGTTTATTGCCATATCACCAGTATATACAATGAACAGTTATGTACAGGTATTGTTGAGGCATTAGTCTGCTGAGCTAAGCTCTTAAGCAGACATGACATAGATTAATTACAGTAATACATGTTTCCATGACGGCAATAGGTAATAAATTAAGATTAATAATTATATTACAAACAATTTAAGACAAAAACTTACATCCAACAGACAATCATGACATTAATAATCACACCTTTCGATAAAAAAAAAAAAAAGAACTGCATTTGACATTATTGTGCATTAATTGATAGACTTTGCAATTTATGAAAATGTTTTTTAAGTTTACTTTTGAATATATTGAAATTAGTCTTCAAATCATCAGGTAAAGCGTTCCAACACGTAGGTCCAAAGCAATGTATTGAAAATTTATACAATGTTGTTCTATGTTGTGGACAAATCAAGTTGATATTATTTCCTCTAGTTCCTTGGCTATGATGAATATATCTAAACAATTTCCTGGTACTCCTAATTTCATTTAAGTCATTATAAACAGATAAAAAACAAAAGTATTGCAATAGGTAATCAAATTTCAGTAATTTCAATTCAGTGAACAAAAACTGTGTGGAATCATGTTTTCTTTTGAATGTAATGGTTCTTAAAATCTTTTTCTGCATTACAATAATTTCTTTTACAACTGAAGGCCATGTACAACCCCATAATGATAAACAATATATAAAATGAGGATAACATAGTGAGTAATATAGATTTTTCAAGGCATCAATTGTTAGGTTACGACGAATTTTGTACAATACCCCACAAATTTTTGACAATTTCAAACAGAGTGATTGTATATGGTTTTTCCAGTTTAAATTCTCATCAATTAAAACCCCTAAAAATTTTGTACATGAAACCCTTTTCAATTCACATCCTTCCATATAAACTGTCCTCATTCTATGTTCCACAGATCGATTTTGAAATAATATATAATTTGTTTTTGTAACATTTACCTTTAATTTGTTAGCAGATACCCATTTACTAATTTTCTCTAATTCAGTATTCAAGGCAGTATGCAAATTATTTAAGTTATCATCATGTAAAAGAAGATTTGTATCATCAGCAAATAATACATAATTAAATTTTTCAGAGGCATTAGAGATATCATTTATATATGTCAAAAAGAGCAATGGGCCCAGTATTGACCCTTGAGGAACTCCTGTGTGAATAACTTTTAGTTGTGATGATTTTTTATTACAGTATACTGATTGTTTCCTATTAGTTAGATAACTTTCTAATAATTTTAATGGTGTTCCTCTTACTCCACTATTGTAGAGCTTATCAAGTAAAATTGCATGATTCAGTGTATCAAAGGCTTTCGAAAGGTCTAAGAATATGCCTGCTACATAACGTTTCCTTTCCAAATTACTGTAAATTTTACTTGTAAATTGCATTATGGCTTTTTCAGTTGACATGTTATTACGAAAACCGAACTGATTATTTGATATTAGATCAAAATCTTCCAGGAACCTCCTTAATCTTTGAACAATAGCTTTTTCAAATATCTTGCTAATAGATGGTAATATAGATATTGGTCTATAATTATTTTCATCGTCAACATCACCCGACTTAAATATTGGAATCACTTTAGCTATTTTAAGTTTGTCGGGAAAACAACCTTGCTGAAAACAGAGATTAATAATGTGGGTCAGAGGTATATCAATGTACTGTGCTGTAATCTTTAGCAGTCTAGGTGGAATTTCATCATATCCTGGAGCAGTGTTTGTTTTTAGATTGCTTAAATACATATTTATTTCTTCTCTAGTAACAGGGCACAAGTAAAGTGAAATGTTTGCAGGATTGTTGAGAAACTGACGGTGGGAATTTTGTGGTGTAGCTGTTTGTTGTTGTGAGGATTCTGTCTTTTTCAGAAAGTGATCATTAAAAACATTAGCAGTGTAGTCATTATTATTTTTCAATTTAATTTCAATTGTACTTTTATTGTTATTTCTTCCCAATAGACTATTTAATATTAGTGTTCCATATCGATTTACTGTTTCCTTGTTGGTTCTTAAGTTTATCCTGATAGTATTTGTTTTTTGCAACACGCAGCAAGGTTACTAGCTGGTTTCTATAGCTTTTATATCTTGGCCCATATGTCATTGGCCATTTTGATGCAAGTCTTTCGAGTCTGTGTTTCTCCTTTATGCTATTTCTTAATGCAGTAGTAATGTAAGGATTTCTGCTGTGTTTATCAACGACTTTAACATTCTTTACTGGAAAACAAGAATAAAATTTATGTCTATATAACGCATAAAATTTCTCAAATGCATCGTTTGCATCATTTGTATTTGATATTTCGAACCAGTTTTCATTTGCTACTTGTTCAGTAAATAAACTTATATTCCTGTCTGAAAAAATTCTTTTTTCTACGAATACATCAGCATTTTTTAATATATTCTTAAACTGTGAATAAACTGCAAAATGATCTGATACATCAGTATAAATTATGTAATTATTTATGTTGTTTCCAAAATGAGAGGTCCAAATATGGTCTATTAGTGAAGTGCAATTATCAGTAGTAGTAGTAGTAGTAGTAGTAGTAGTAGTAGTAGTAGTAGTAGTAGTAGTAGTAGTAGCAGTAGCAGTAGTAGCAGTAGTAGTAGTAGCAGTAGTAGTAATTCAAATATACAATAACAGAATAAGTCCCTAGTGGTTGTGGTAGCATACTTGGTTCTAAATGAGAAATATAGGCTCCTCCCACTATCTGGCCATAAGTGAAAGTTTTAAGGTTTTCATGATAATTGGCTCACCACACACGGTTAAGTTGTTATACTAAACACTGGTGTTCAGACTAAAGGCACTGTCACACTAGAAAATTTTCTATATATTTTTATTTTATTTTTTTATTATTATTTTTTTTTAACTCTGGTTTCTGTAAACTTTTACTTCGTTCTGTTGTCTTTTCCCATCTGTGTTGTCAAAGGGAAGTGATCATCTTCATGGAGGAGTGTTATTGCCTACTTTCATTGCTAAATAAACCTTATTGTTAAAAAAAAAAGAAAAAAAGAAAAGAATATATATATATATATATATATATATATATATATATATATATATATATATATATATATATATATATATATATATATATATATATATATATATATATATATATATATATATATATATATATATATATATATATATATATATATATATATATATATATATATATATATATATATATATATATATATATATATATATATATATATATATATATATATATATATATATATATATATATATATGTATATTCTTTTCTTTTTTTTTCTTTTTTTAACAATAAGGTTTACTTAGCAAATCAATGCTATAAACAATGGATTTTCATTTAGCAATGAAAGTAGGCAATAACACTCCTCCATGAAGATGATCACTTCCCTTTGACAACACAGATGGGAAAAGACAACAGAACGAAGTAAAAGTTTACAGAAACCAGTTAAAAAAAAATAATAATCAAAAAATAAAATAAAAATATATAGAAAATTTTCTATATATATATATATATATATATATATATATATATATATATATATATATATATATATATATATATATATATATATATATATATATATATAATATATACGAGTATATATATATATACGAGTATATATAAAATAAAAAAAGATATATAACAGCAAACAGTGGCTTGCATAACTTAAGAGATGTTTACAATTTTGGAAAGGCTCTGTTTCTCTACTCCTGCATGCTAGATACCAGTGCAGGTCATTTGGTTTGTCTATGATTTACAAAACTTGTAATAAAGTGCAGGGCAGTGACTGCTTGCCTTTGCATCTAAGAAGCCATGTTTGTTTACCATCAATGAAAGTGTTGATGAATGGGTGGGCATGTATGATGAGGCGTACTCAAGAAACTTGATTTTCAGAAAGTCAATGAAAAAAAAAGTTAACAAAATGTGCTAGTGTGATGGTGCCTTAAATTCACCTAAATCAACACCTAGAGGCTAGGGTATCCCATGAGGTAAATTTTACCTGGCATCTCTCTTTATTAGTAATTCTGACCATTTTGATTCCCAAGGGAGACATGCCAGGTAGTGTACTAAGAGTGAAGCTAAGTGAAGCCTGAGGTTTACCTGAGGACTCACATCTTGCCCCCCAAAAACCTAGGTCTAATTGGGTGCAATGGTCTGGAAAAAATGTCAAATTCACCAGCCAACTTATTAAAAAAAAAAAAAAAAAAAAAAAAACTTGGTATGCTTAAAAACATTTGCATATTATGAAATCAACTAATAAAACAATAAGAATATTTTTAACCACTATCATCAAGTAAAGAGAAAGGAATAAGACAAAACAAGATAAATACTTCACACATTATTTGGGTTTGGGATGTATTGTCACCCTGTGACAAATACTAATTTTTCCTCTATATAAGTTAAATTTATCTGTTTAAGGTATGCAGTTTACATACCACTTTTTAAATCCTGGCACATATGGAAGAAACAACCATGTTTTGATGCCAAATCTTAGCAGAACTTTGATGATGACTGTCTTTCACATTGTGTCTCCAAACATCTTCTCTTCCCCCAACATCTTCTCTAAGTTGCCAGTTTTCTATTTACACTGTGTCTCTCAATGTCTCCTCTGACTTGCTGTTTCTTTGGAAATATAACCCATCTTTTCTGACCTTGGTTCCTCTTTTGTTAAATGTTTGTGCAATCAACCACAGCATGTGTGTAGATTGGTTCTACAAGAACACTGCATACCTATATCTCCCTCCTTGGGTACTTTTTGGTGTTTTGGAGAAGTTGGTGTGCCTGATATTGGCTGGTCCTTTCGTCTTGGCATGGTTTCAGCTGTCACAGTATCTCTGCAGCACAAACAATACTTTTTTTTTTTTTTTTTTTTTTTATGTAGGAAGGATACTGGCCAAGGGCAACAAAAATCTAATAAAAAAAATGCCCACTGAAATGCCAGTCCCTAAAAGGGTCAAAGCAGTGGTCAAAAATTGGTGGATAAGTGTCTTGAAACCTCCCTCTTGAAGGAATTCAAGTCATAGGAAGGTGGAAATACAGAAGCAGGCAAGGAGTTCCAGAGTTTACCAGAGAAAGGGATGAATGATTGAGAATACTGGTTAACTCTTGCGTTAGAGAGGTGGACAGAATAGGCGTGAGAGAAAGAAGAAAGTCTTGTGCAGCGAGGCCGCGGAAGGAGGGGAGGCATGCAGTTAGCAAGATCAGAAGAGCAGTTAGCATGAAAATAGCGGTAGAAGACAGCTAGAGATGCAACATTGAGGCGGTGAGAGAGAGGCTGAAGACAGTCAGTTAGAGGAGAGGAGTTGATGAGACGAAAAGCTTTTGATTCCACCCTGTCTAGAACAGCAGTATGAGTGGAACCCCCCCAGACATGTGAAGCATACTCCATACATGGACGGATAAGGCCCTTGTACAGAGTTAGCAGCTGCGGGGGTGAGAAAAACTGGCGGAGACGTCTCAGAACACCAAACTTCATGGAAGCTGTTTTAGCTAGAGATGAGATGTGAAGTTTCCAGTTCAGATTATAAGTAAAGGACAGACCGAGGATGTTCAGTGTAGAAGAGGGGGATAGTTGAGTGTCATTGAAGAAGAGGGGATAGTTGTCTGGAAGATTGTGTCGAGTTGATAGATGGAGGAATTGAGTTTTTGAGGCATTGAACAATACCAAGTTTGCTCTGCCCCAATCAGAAATTTTAGAAAGATCAGAAGTCAGGCGTTCTGTGGCTTCCCTGCGTGATATGTTTACCTCCTGAAGGGTTGGACGTCTATGAAAAGACGTGGAAAAGTGCAGGGTGGTATCATCAGCATAGGAGTGGATAGGACAAGAAGTTTGTTTTAGAAGATCATTAATGAATAATAAGAAGAGAGTGGGTGACAGGACAGAACCCTGAGGAACACCACTGTTAATAGATTTAGGAGAAGAACAGTGACCGTCTACCACAGCAGCAATAGAACGGTCAGAAAGGAAACTTGAGATGAAGTTACAGAGAGAAGGATAGAAACCGTAGGAGGGTAGTTTGGAAATCAAAGCTTTGTGCCAGACTCTATCAAAGGCTTTTGATATGTCCAAGGCAACAGCAAAAGTTTCACCAAAGTCTCTAAAAGAGGATGACCAAGACTCAGTAAGGAAAGCCAGAAGATCACCAGTCGAGCGGCCTTGACGGAACCCATACTGGCGATCAGATAGAAGGTTGTGAAGTGATAGATGTTTAAGAATCTTCCTGTTGAGGATAGATTCAAAAACTTTAGATAAGCAGGAAATTAAAGCAATAGGACGGTAGTTTGAGGGATTAGAGCGGTCACCCTTTTTAGGAACAGGTTGAATGTAGGCAAACTTCCAGCAAGAAGGAAAGGTAGATGTTGACAGACAGAGCTGAAAGAGTTTGACTAGGCAAGGTGCAAGCACGGAGGCACAGTTTCGGAGAACAATAGGAGGGACCCCATCAGGTCCATAAGCCTTCTGAGGGTTTAGGCCAGCGAGGGCATGGAAAACATCATTACGAAGAATTTTAATACGAGGCATGAAGTAGTCAGAGGGTGGAGGAGAGGGAGGAACAAGCCCAGAATCATCCAAGGTAGAGTTTTTAGCAAAGGTTTGAGCAAAGAGTTCAGCTTTAGAAATAGATGTGATAGCAGTGGTGCCATCTGGTTGAAGTAGAGGAGGGAAAGAAGAAGAAGCAAAGTTATTGGAGATATTTTTGGCTAGATGCCAGAAATCACGAGGGGAGTTAGATCTTGAAAGGTTTTGACATTTTCTGTTAATGAAGGAGTTTTTGGCTAGTTGGAGAACAGACTTGGCATGGTTCCGGGCAGAAATATAAAGTGCATGAGATTCTGGTGAAGGAAGGCTTAAGTACCTTTTGTGGGCCACCTCTCTATCATGTATAGCACGAGAACAAGCTGTGTTAAACCAAGGTTTAGAAGGTTTAGGACGAGAAAAAGAGTGAGGAATGTACGCCTCCATGCCAGACACTATCACCTCTGTTATGCGCTCAGCACACAAAGATGGGTCTCTGACACGGAAGCAGTAGTCATTCCAAGGAAAATCAGCAAAATACCGCCTCAGGTCCCCCCAACTAGCAGAGGCAAAACGCCAGAGGCACCTTCGCTTAGGGGGATCCTGAGGAGGGATTGGAGTGATAGGACAAGATAAAGATATGAGATTGTGATCGGAGGAGCCCAACGGAGAAGAAAGGGTGACAGCATAAGCAGAAGGATTAGAGGTCAGGAAAAGGTCAAGAATGTTGGGCGTATCTCCAAGACGGTCAGGAATACGAGTAGGGTGTTGCACCAATTGCTCTAGGAGGATAGCAAAGTTGTAGGCTAGTTCACCAGGATGGTCAGTGAAGGGAGAGGAAAGCCAAAGCTGGTGGTGAACATTGAAGTCTCCAAGAATGGAGATCTCTGCAAAAGGGAAGAGGGTCAGAATGTGCTCCACTTTGGAAGTTAAGTAGTCAAAGAATTTCTTATAGTCAGAGGAGTTAGGAGAGAGGTATACAGCACAGATAAATTTAGTATGAGAATGACTCTGTAGTCGTAGCCAGATGGTGGAAAACTCGGAAGATTCAAGAGCGTGGGCACGAGAGCAGGTTAAGTCATTGCGCACATAAACGCAGCATCCAGCTTTGGATCGAAAATGAGGACAGAGAAAGTAGGAGGGAACAGAAAAGGGGCTACTGTCAGTTGCCTCAGACACCTGAGTTTCAGTGAGGAAAAGAAGATGAGGTTTAGAAGAGGAGAGGTGGTGTTCTACAGATTGAAAATTAGATCTTAGACCGCGAATGTTGCAGAAGTTAATGAAGAAAAAGTTGAGGGGGGTGTCAAGACACTTAGGGTCGTCGACGGAAAGGCAGTCCGACCTGGGGACATTTATGGTCCCCTCCCCAGATGGGGACTCCGAGGCTGGTGTAGGAGTCGCCATGATTTTAAAATTTTTGGAGTGAAGGGTGTGTGTGTTATTAGGTGCTTGTAGTTTTGTGTGGAGGAAGAGAGTTGTCTTTAGAGGGCAGGCTGTGACTACCCCCTTGTGTTGTGAGACACAAAGGGAAACGTTCAGTGAGGTCACAGCTGGGTTTAATGATAAGTTCACAGCACCCCCTGAACAGTGCTTTAGACTTGCTCGATTCTTTTCAGAATTTTCCAGATAAAACACTAGTCCTTGTAGAAACTAGTGGAAAATGTTTCAAACTAAACATGTAGCAGGTGTCAGAACTACTGTTCCAACAGAGAAATTAATGGTGATGGGAAATAATTCAATAGAAATATGACAATCCACCGTATTGAGTGGATGAACCAATGAGGATTAGGTAGGTTCTAGTGGATATAGACTTCCAAAACAAAACCATTCTCACTGTGCTTGATATTCCAGGAGTCAGTCACATTCAAGAAGTGATTGCATATATATATATATATATATATATATATATATATATATATATATATATATATATATATATATATATATATATATATATATATATATATATATATATATATATATACCCTGCTCTCTCGCT
The DNA here is from genome assembly GCF_035594125.1 of Scylla paramamosain. NCBI lineage: Eukaryota > Metazoa > Arthropoda > Malacostraca > Decapoda > Portunidae > Scylla > Scylla paramamosain. The sequence goes on along the minus strand of NC_087174.1, from coordinate 17,262,363 downwards.
TAAATTAGACTTCAGCCAGCACCCAAGTCACAACAACACTCTTTTTTAACACTCTACCATCCTTGGCAGACATTCCACACCAAACTCCAGCTAAATACTTTGTCTAGTTGCAGGGCTGTGAGCTGATAGGTACTTAGCTACCTGTGTGTCCGCCTAGCCCATGGTAAATATTTATAACCTGACACTGGCCTTTTATGCCAATTTTTTTTAAACAGGAGACTGAAATAAATGTGAAAATAATAAGTGCCAAGTTGCAGGTATTAACCTTATAATAACTGTTCTGCAGGTGTCCATCATCAGATCCTGTGGATACAGTTTCCATAAACAGATAGGATTAAAATTTTGTAGGATGTAGGTACAGTACATCAAGAGGTATCATGACATGCACTTTTAGTATGTGCATCTCTAAAGAAGTGTAGGAGAAAATACCAAGTTCTTCATAAAAACAACCAGCAACCACCAGGAACTCAGACCACTGTGAATGTCCCAAATGAGATAAGTTTTTGGAAGAGAAGTCCCCAACTAATGGGAGAGGATTATATTTCTCAAGATTTGGAATTGAATATAGCAATAGTAGTGGTAGCAATGGTGGTGGGGGATGGTGGTGGATAGTGGTGGCAGTAGTAGTTGTAGTAATAGATGACAGAATATGGCAGCAGCAGCAACAGCAATAGGGGGTTCACAATGGATGAAAAAACTGCCAGATTCACCCGCCAAATTAATTCTACACACACACACACAAAAAAAAACTTGGTAAGCTGGAAAATATTTTTTGTGATTTGTGCATTATTAAATCAACTGATAGAATATTAAGAAAATTTTTAGCCACCATCATCAAGCAAAGAGCAAGAAATATGGCACAACAAGCAACGTATTATGCACTTATCTCAGGTTTGGGATGTATCATCACCTTGGGATGCCTGCTATTTTCCTATGTAAATTTAATTTAATCATTTAAGTTAAAGAATTATATAGGATTATATTCTAAAATTTTATAAATCCTGGCACATATGAAAGAAACAACTATGACTTGATGCAATATCAGCAGGACAATGGTGAAGATTGTCTGTTGACATTGTGTCTCCCAATGTCTTCCCTGATTTGCTGCTTGTCTGTTTACATCATGTCTCCCATCATCTTCTCTGAGTTGTTGCTTTCTTCTCTGGAAATACAACCCATCCTTTCACACCTTGGTTCTTTTGTTGTGGCATATTTCTGCAATCAATCACAGCATATGTACAGACCAGGGTTTTACAACAGTACTGCAAACTCACATATCTTGCCTTAAATCAAGCAGAGTACAGACAGGGTTTTATAACAGTACTGCAAACTCACATATCTTGCCTTAAATCAAGCAGAGTTTCTGTTTTTGTCTTTCCACGGCTTCAGCCATCAAAATATCCATGAAGGACAAGTAATATCTACTCAATTCTTTTCAGGATTTGCCAGTTAAAACATTAGTCTCTGTAAAAACTAGTGGAAAAAAAGTTTCAAACTATATATGTAGCAGGAGACTAAAAATATATAAGAAGACAATGAAAGTTTAGTTGTATTTAGCTTATAATAGCTGTTCTGTAGTGTGCATCATTGATCACTTAAGAATAATGTTCTGTAACATATAGGCACAGTACATCAAAATGTATCACATGAGGGATTTTTAGAATGTGCATCTCTGGAGAACAGTAGGAGCATCTAATAAGCCCTGCATTAAAACAGCCAGTGAACACTTGCAACTGAGCCCATTGTGAATGCCCCAATTCATATGTACTTAAAAAAAAAAATATATATATATAAATAATAAAATGAAAATAAAGCATGGCAGAAAATGAACATGTGCCCTAAATACAATCTCTGCAGTACAGTCATCACTCGTTAACCCCAGTCTCCACAGCTTCAACTTTACACAAACTGCTGCCAACCACAAAATCAAATCACCTGCTACTCATCTGGTCAACACACACACACACACACACACACACACCGTCTTGACCTCACACAGGAAGGACGTGTGACCTTAGGTGCTCTAGAGCAGCCTCGGCCAGCGTGTTGGCCTTCTCCGCCCCCTATTGATAGTGATCTCAGTTTTTTCTGTTTTCAACTTTTAGTTGTTAGTTTTAGGCTTGCCCTGGTGGGACTGATGTACTTGTGAAAACATTTAGTGAGTGCGTGTCGATACATAAAGAATAATGTGTGCTTCAGTGCAAATGTATGAACGCAACTACCTCCTGCGTTGTAGGCGAGGACCTGGTTACCTGCCAGCCAATGTGATACCGTGCCTTAAGACCTTGAAACTGTTTTGGAACCACAGATCGAGAGGAGGTAAAAACGTGGTGCATCCCATCAAGGTAGTGACCTCCAATGCCAGAGAAGACCGCAGGGTGGAGAAGAGGGAATCCAAACACTTTGAAGTGCTGTGTGTGTGGTATAGTCTTCCCTCCCTACTCTTATTTAATGCGACATCTCTGGCCAAAAAGATGGACGAGTTGATTGTGATGGTGAGTTCTACTTGTGCGGACATTGTGGCAGTTACTGATGCGTGGCAGATTGTTCCTGAGGTGTGCACAGTACAGGACTACCAGCTCTACCATCACCTCAGGACAGGATGCAGGGGCTGGGGGTGGTGGCCATTTTCTGCCACTCTGCCCTCAGCCCCTCACACCTCTCTGCTGATATTCCTGCCAGAGTAAAGGCCCTGTGGGTGAGAGTTACGCCCACCTGCCATCCCAGCAACACAGCCTCCATCATCGTGTGTGTAGTGTACCACCCCCATGAGCCACCACAGTACAGTTACTCACCACTCACATCATTGACATTGCTGATGTCCTGAGGGTGAGGTATCCTGCCACCAAGCTGGTCATCTGTGGGGACTTTAACAGATTAGATATCAGCGATATCCTACACCAGCTACACCTCACCCAGGTCATGGACTTCCCCCCACCCACCAGCAAGCCATCCTCGACCTTATATTAACAGACCTGGGCCAGCAGTACTCGCCCCCCAAGCTGCTGCCTTCCGTGGGACGGAGCACCCACCTCTCCATACTGTGGACACCCACACCCACCACCTCGACCCCCCGGTCAGGACCCGCCGCCCCATGCCTGACTCAGCCATGAGGGAGTTTGGGCAGTGGGTGACACAACACCCGTGCACCGAGGTGCTGGATATGGAGGATGTCCACTTAAAATGGCACAATTATGGCGCCACCACCACAGAAGCCTTCCACTGCTACTTCCCAGCCAAGAGCATCATGGTGCACCCGTCTGATGCTCCTTGGATGACACCCCGCATTAAAAGACTCATGCGTCAGCGGACCTGGGCGTTCCACTCCTGCCCAGTCCTATACAGGAAACTAAGAAACAGAGTGATCAGGGAGATTAAGGCTGCAAAGGCAAGCTATTACCCAGACAAGATACACCACCTCAAGCTGGCCAACAACAGACAGTGGTATGCTAAGATCAAAGCTTTGTGTGGCCTACAAAAGCACACTTCATCTCTTCCTTGCACCTCACACCTTCCTGCTAATCTTGTGGCTCAGGAGATGAACGATCACTTTGCCGCTATCTGTCAGACCTTTCCTACCCCTCACACCACTCCGCTTCCTGCCTATCTTCCCGCTCCCTCTCCTCCCCCCATTGTCCAGGCAATGGATGTTTTCAAGAGAATACTCAAATTCAAACTAAAATCCACCACACCCACTGACCTTCCTATAAAAATTTACAAGGAATTTGCTGTAGAGCTGGCAACACCACTATGCTCCATAATAAACGCCTCTCTCTCCCAACACTCTTGCCCCGCGAACTGGAAGATATCTTATGTCACCCCCATTCCCAAAACTTCCAGTCCAGAGTCACTCAATGACCTCAGGCCAGTCTCTATCACCCCCATCCCTAGCCTTATTTGTGAAGATTTTGTGTATGACTGGGCCTACACCAAAATTTGTAATACTGTGGATATCAGACAGTTTGGGAATATTAAAGCCACCTCCATCTCCCATTACCTGACCAGCTTCCTTGAATTCATCCACAGCCACCTGGACAAGCGAAACACCTCTCTAGCTGTTGCTTTTGTGGACTTCAAAAAAGCCTTTGATCACACTATTGTCATCAGCAAGGCAATAAGTCTGGGTCTCCCTCCTAACCTGGTAGTGTGGCTAGCTGACTTCCTCACAGGGAGGCATCAGGCCATTCACTATCAGGGCTCTGTCTCTAGTTTCCAACAGCTGACATATGGAGTCCCCCAGGAGACCAAGATGGGTCCACTATGCTTCCTCTTCCTCATTAACGATGCCCTCACTGACACCCCCCATTGCTGGAAGCATGTGGACGACTGCACTGTGGGCGTCCCAGTTTCCAACAAGAACCCGGACTACTCGCCACTGCAAGCAATTCTGGAGCGACTGCAGACATGGACGGAAGAGAGAAGGATGACTATCAACCACAGCAAAACTGTGGTGATGCATTTCTGTACTTCCTCTGTACCAGTGCCCCCTCCCCAGCTCACAGTGGGCCCTCACCCCTTCCAGGTGGTCCAATGTGCCAAGCTTCTTGGAGTCACAGTAGACGACCAGCTGACCTGGAAGCAGCATGTCGCCAGCACCATAAGATCCGCTACCTACAGGCTGTACATGCTGCACAGACTGAAGTCACTGGGGACGCCAACAGACGAGTTAAGGGGGGTGTACCTCACCTTCATCCTCCCCAATCTCATGTATGCCTCCCCAGCGTGGTCCTCCTCCCTCACACACTCAACAGCTACAGCTGGAGAGTGTACAGAAAAAGGCATGCAGGGTCATCCTTGGCCCTGCCTACACCACCTATGATGCAGCCCTGACCACCCTGAGTCTGTCCAGACTATCCACCAGGCACCGAGAGGCTCTGGAGAAGTTTGGAAGGGGACTGCGACATCATCCATGTCTCATACACATGCTGCCGCCTGACACGCCTTGCCCGGTCCGTGCTACCAGACACCACAACAAGATAACGCCCCTAAAGGCGCCACGCACAGACTGGTACAGACTCAGCGTGATTCCCACCATGGTGCAAGCCATCAATCAATAGTATTTCCCTTCTAGATTAGACTTAGCTTTAGGATTAATGTTAAGTATTCCCCTACACCCTCTGTACATTTTTAGTTTGTTAACTGCCTGAGTAATAAACTGTTTATTATCATTATTATTAATATTACACACACACACACACACACACACTATCTGAATTAACATACAAGGAGAGACTGTCAAGACTAGACTTACCAATGCTAGAACAAAGAAAAGAAAAAGGTGACTTATTAACCATCTATAGAATCATGAGGAGCATGGAGGTTCCTGATAGGGAAGATTTACTGAAATGAGAAACAAGGGATGCAAGAGAACATGGAAGGAAACTCAAAAAAGATAATTATGGAAGAAATTTAAAGAACAGTTTTCCCTACAAAGTAGTAAAAATATAGAATGGACTGGACAATACAGCATTGTGTGCAAAGACATTACATGATTCTAAAGACCACATTAGACACTAAGAGATATGAAGACAGGATAGGACGAGCATAGCTCCCCTCCCATACAATACAATTAAGTAATACATACCTGCCACATAAACAACATTCCCATACTCATTCGCTCAACTGCCATAGCCTGTGACCACGTGCTATCATCAGTCACACAGTAAACTTGCTCATGTCAGCATCATCCCCACTATCCTGCACCACATCTTCATGACTGTATTGTATGAACATTAGTTTTTCTTCACCATGGCTCCTAAGAGACCAGCAAAGAAAATGGCTGGAGACACTCCACAGTATGCAAGGAAGGTGATGACTTTGGAGATTAACATACTAAAGAAATTATGGGATGGCATGCTGTTGCAAGGGCAAGTGTTCCACATTAACAAGAGTTCCATGTGGACAATCAAGAGGATGGAGAAAGAAATTCTTGTAACAGTAAATACCTCAAGAACTGGTAGGTATATTTCATACAGGGACTGCCACGTGTAAGCCTGGTCGCTTCTTGCAGCTTCCCTTATTTCTTATGTTCTTATGTAACTGCTAAGCATATAAGCACAAGAGAGAAAGCAAGATGGAAAGTGCCTTGTATATTTGAATTGAGGACCAGTACAGTAAAGGCATGGCTGTGGACTCGAATGTGATAAGAGCGAAAGCAAGGTCTTTGTATGCACAGCTTAAGCCTGACAAAAGAACTGCATCAAAGAATAAGTGCTACTACTTCCTCACCACATCATCAACTCCACCATTTCAAACAAGCAAGGGCTGGTTTGAAAAATTCATGCACTAATTCTCCCTGAAAAATGTGATGACTGGGGAGGCTGTGTCTGCAGACCACATGACAGCAAAGACATTCCTTATACAATATAACTTTATTTTTATTTTTTTTAGGTAACTCATAATAAAATGCTTGTAATCATGTATATACAGTTTTCATTACTTAAACAAGATTCTGGGTGATCAGGGGTGTTTTTAAGGGGGACACTAATTTTTCATGGATTTTCCTTGCAAACAGCTATGTCTGTACCATAGCCCCCCTGTGGATAATGAGGGATGACTGTACTTTCTCTCTCTCTCTCTCTCTCTCTCTCTCTCTCTCTCTCTCTCTCTCTCTCTCTCTCTCTCTCTCTCTCTCTCTCTCTCTCTCTCTCTCTCTCACCAGCAGGCAGCTCAATGGTGTGTGTATCCAGTGCAGGACGGAACTGCTTCACCAGAACAAGGGCTGGAGGGAGAGGGTGTGGTCGGCTCAGCGTTGCCACCACTGCCACACACCTCCGACCCTTCCGGCCTCCATCACCTGCTTTTGTGGGACAGCTGGCCACTTCCCATGCCCTGCCAACAATAATAATGGTGTCAGCCTATATAGCTTCACACAGTAAACTTGCTCATGCCAGCATCATCCTCGCTATCTTGCACCACATCTTCATGACTATTGTATGAACATTAGCTTTTCTTCACCATGGCTCCTAAGTGACCAGCAAAGAAAGTGGCTAGAGACATCTAAAACAACAGCTGCCATCACCACCATCATTACTAGAACTATTAGTGTAATGTCTTGTACTCTGTAACACTGGGGAATAGATGTAAAGAAGTCACAAGGAGGGTGTAGCTGGGGATCAAATCTGTGACCAAACATTTAAGGAGCATCTCACCAGCTTCTATGATCATATTGGTGCATGTGCTGTTTTGTTGACATTTGTACCACCACCACTGGTGGGATTCTTTTTTCCAATTAATGAAAAGGGGCACTGGCAAAGGGATCCAAAAAAAATTGAATGAAAAAAGACCTATTTAAATACCAGTTCCCAAAGCAATGACAAATGGAATGATCAAACAGCAGAGAATAAGAGACTGAAACCTTCTCTTGAAAGAGTTCAAGTCATTGGAAGGAGGGAATACAGATGCAGGCAGGGGGTTCCAGAGAAAGAGTTCAAGTCATTGGAAGGAGGAAATACAGATGCAGGCAGGGGGTTCCAGAGTTTATCAGCAAAAGAGCTAAATGACTGAGAATACTGGTTAACTCTTGTATTAGAAAGAAGAAAGTTTTGTGCAGTGAGGCCATGGAAGGAGGGGAGTCAGGCAGTTAGCAAGATCAGAACAGTTAGCATGAAAATAGCAGTAGAAGATAGCAAGAGATGCAACAATGCAGTAATGAGAGAGGCTGAAGACAGTTAGTTAGAGGAGAGGAGTTGATAAGACAAAAAGCTTTTGATTCCATTTTTTCTAAAAGAACAGTATAAGTGGAACCCTCCGTACATGTGAAGTATACTCCATACATGGACAGAGTTAGCAGCTGGGGGATGAGAAAAATTGGCAGAGATGACTTAGAATACCTAATTTCATAGAAGTGGTTTTAGCTAGAGATGACATGTTCAGATTATAAGTAAAGGACAAACTGAGGATGTTCAGTGTAGAAGATGGAGACAGTTGAGTGTCAATGAAGAAGAAAGGATAGTTATCAGGAAGGTTGAGTGGATGGATGGAGAAACTGAGTTTTTGAGGCATTGAACAATATACTAAGTTTGCTCTGCCTCAGTCAGAAATTTTAGAGATCAAAAGTCATGCATTCTGTGGCTTCCCTGTGTGAGCTGTTTACTTCCTGAAGGGTTGCACATTTATGATGATGTGGAAAAGTGCAGGATAGTATCATCAGCACAGGAGTGAATAGTTTGGGTTAGAAGATCACTGATGAATGATATGAAGAGAGTGGGTAACAAGACAGAACCCTGAGGAACACCATTGTTAGTAGAATTAGAAGAACAGTGACCATCTACCACAGCAGCAATAGAATGGTCAGAAAGGAAACTTGAGATGAAGTTACAAAGAAAAAGATAGAATTTGCAGGAGGGTAGTTTGGAAATCAAACCTTTGGGCCAGACTCTACCAAAAGTTTTTGATATATCTAAGGCAAGAGTTTCACCAAAATCCCTAAAAGAGGATGACCAAGACTCAATAAGGAAAGTCAGAAGATTACTATCACTACTACTACTACTACTATTACTACTACTACCATTCCTATACTGCTACAATGCTTGACAATGAATTAGTTTGCCTGGGGCAAGGCTGACTAATTCAGTGTCAAATCACCCTGAAGAGGAACCTAAAATTGTGCCAATAAACTAAGCCGCCTACACAGAGAGATGTATTAGGTGGAGCTTCTGTGCCCATCAAGCAAAGCGCAAGCAGCTGTTGTCTTGCCAGTGTCCTTAATAGTTTTTTTAATGTAGCAGGGTTTGAGAGGGTTGATACCAGACTGATGGTACTCATTTCCACCTCTATTGTCTGTGACAGTAAAGGTGGATTCATCATTCCACAGTACCCCTTGCCACTTGTCAACATCCCACACAATGTATTTCTCTGCACAAGCAATGCTATTCATCTGCCTAAAGATTAAAGGGGACATCTGGTTAGGAAACCAAAACAATATGAAAATCTATTGTGAAAAAAAAAAATATGGTAGGCATACACATTCCCTATTATTTCACAAATATTTATGGTAAAGTGTGCATTTAAATCCCATTTAAAGGTCCTATACTCAACCATGCACTTTTGTTTAGTGTATGTGTGTTTTCTTTTTCAAAAAATCTTAAAATTTTTTTCGTGAACATGATATGGTAATACATAGTTGGTGCTCTCAGCTCATTGCCTCACTCTCTGTTTCAGTGGCTTACCAGCCTTAGTTAAGAGTATATGTGTCACTTCCTTGGAGGCACTGTGTGACTATCTCATACTATTCCCCACATTTCTGAGAATGCCCAGGCATACAATGAATATGAAAGTGGTGCTTTTTGAAAGAAGCCAGGTAATAATGAAGAGCATGGCAGTTCTGAAATTAACACAGTCCACACCAAAGCACCTGGGCTGAAATCCCAAATGCACTAATGAGTTGACACTATAGTAGAACTAGATTAACTAGGTACTCGGGGTGTTAACTGTACCTCTCTGCGCTGTTGCCACCTCAACACCAAAAACATCTCCAATAATTTTGCTTCTTCATTTTTCCCTCCTTTACTTTAACTTTTTTTTTTTTTTATGTAGGAGGGACACTGGCAAAGGGCAACAAAAATCCAATAAAAAAAAATGCCCACTCAAATGCCAGTCCCATAAAAGGGTCAAAGCAATAGTCAAAAACTGATGGATAAGTGTCTTGAAACCTCCCTCTTGAAGGAATTCAAGTCATAGGAAGGTGAAAATACAGAAGCAGGCAGGGAGTTCCAGAGTTTACCAGAGAAAGGGATGAATGATTGAGAATACTGGTTAACTCTTGCGTTAGAGAGGTGGACAGAATAGAGGTGAGAGAAAGAAGAAAGTCTTGTGCAGCGAGGCCACGGGAGGAGGGGAGGCATGCAGTTAGCAAGATCAGAAGAGCAGTTAGCATGAAAATAGCGGTAGAAGACAGCTAGAGATGCAACACTGCAGCGGTGAGAGAGAGGATGAAGACAGTTACTTAGAGGAGAGGAGTTGATGAGACGAAAAGCTTTTGATTCCACCCTGTTTAGAAGAGCAGTACGAGTGGAAACCCCCCCCCAGACATGTGAAGCATACTCCATACATGGACAGATAAGGCCCTTGTACAGAGTTAGCAGCAGGGGAGTGAGAAAAACTAGATTAGATTAGAGGTCAGGAAAAGGTCAAGAATGTTGGGCGGAGACGTCTCAGAACGCCTAACTTCACAGAAGCTGTTTTAGTTAGAGATGAGATGTGAAGTTTCCAGTTCAGATTATAAGTAAAGGACAGACCAAGGATGTGCAATGTAAAAGAGGGGGACAGTTGAGTGTCATTGAAGAAGAGGCGACAGTTGTCTGGAAGGTTGTGTCGAGTTGATAGATAGAGGAATTGAGGTTTTGAGGTGTTGAACAATACCAAGTTTTCTCTGCCCCAATCAGAAATTTTAGAAAGATCAGAAGTCAAGCGTTCTGTGGCTTCCCTGCGTGAAATGTTTACCTCCTGAAGGATTGGACATCTACAAAAAGACGTGGAAAAGTGCAGGGTGGTATCATCAGCATAGGAGTGGATAGGACAAGAAGTTTGGTTTAGAAGATCATTAATGAATAATAAGAAGAGAGTGGGTGACAGGACAGAACCCTGAGGAACACCACTGTTAATACATTTAGGAGAAGAACAGTGACTGTCTACCACAGCAGCAATAGAACGGTCAGAAAGGAAACTTGAGATGAAGTTACAGAGAGAAGGATGGAAACCATAGGAGGGTAGTTTGGAAATCAAAGCTTTGTGCCAGACTCTATCAAAAGCTTTTCATATGCCCGAGGCAACAGCAAAAGTTTCACCAAAATCTCTAAAAGAGGATGACCAAGACTCAATAAGGAAAGCCAGATCATCATCAGTAGAGTGGCCTTGATGGAACCCCATCAGATAAAAGGTTGTGAAGTGATAGATGTTTAAGAACCTTCCTTAGGATAGATTCAAAAACTTTAGATTGGCAGGAAATTAAAGCAATGGGACGGTAGTTTGAGGGATTAGAACGCTCACCCTTTTTAGGAACAGGCTGAATGTAGGCAAACTTCCAGCAAGAAGGATAGGTAGATGTTGACAGACAGATCTGAAAGATTTTGACTAGCCAAGGCGCAAGCACAGAGGCACAGTTTCGGAGAACAATAGGAGGGACCCGATAAGGTCCATAAGGTTCCCGATAAGGTTCCAAGGGTTTAGGCCAGCAAGAGCATGGAAAACATCATTGTGAAGAATTTTAATAGGTAGCATGAAGTAGTCAGAGGATGGAGGAGAGGGAGTAACAAGCCAAGAATCATCCAAGGTAGAGTTTTTAGCAAAGGTTTGAGCGAAGAGTTCAGCTTTAGAAATAGATGTGATAGCAGTGGTGCCATCTGATTGAAATAAAGGAGGGAAAGAAGGAGAAGCAAAGTTATTGGAGATATTTTTGGTTAGATGCCAAAAGGTTTTGACACTTTCTGTTAATGAAGGAGTTTTTGGCTGGTTGGAGAACAGACTTGGCATGGTTCTGGGCAGATGGAAGGCTTAAGTTCCTTTTGTGGGCCACCTCTCTATCATGTATAACATGAGAACAAGCTGTGTTAAACCAAGGTTTGGAAGGTTTAGGTTGAGAAAAAGAGTGAGGAATGTACGCCTCTGTGCCAAACACTATCACCTCTGTTATGCACTCAGCACACAAAGACGGGTCTCTGACAAGGAAGCAGTAGTCATTCCAAGGAAAATCAGCAAAATACCTCCTTAGGTCCCCCCAACTAGTAGAGGCAAAACACCAGAGACACCTTAGCTTAGTGGGTTCCTGAGGAGGGATTGGAGCAATAGGACAAGATACAGATATGAGATTGTGATCAGAGGAGCCCAACGGAGAAGAAAGGATGACAGCACAAGCAGAAGGATTAGAGGTCAGGAAAATGTCAAGAATGTTGGGCGTATCTTCAAGACAGTCAGGAATACGAGTAGGGTGATGCACCAATTACTCTAGGTTGTGGAGGATAGCAAAGTTGAAGACTAGTTCACCAAGATGGTCAGTGAAGGGAGAGGAAAGCCAAAGCTGGTGGTGAACATTGAAGTCTCCAAGAATGGAGATCTCTGCAAAAGGGAAGAGGGTCAGAATGTGCTCCACTTTGGAAGTTAGGAAGTCAAAGAATTTCTTATAGTCAGAGGAGTTAGGTGAGAGGTATACAGCACAGATAAATTTAGTTTTGAGAGTGACTCTGTAGTCGTAGCCAGATGGTGGAAAACTAAGATTCAAGAGGGTGGGCATGAGAGCAGATTAAGTCATTGCTCACATAAACGCAACATCCAGCTTTGAATTAAAAATGAGGATAGAGAAAGTAGGAAGGAACAGAAAAGGGGCTACTGTCAGTTGCCTCAGACACCTGAGTTTCAGTGAGGAAAAGATCAGATTTAGAAGAGGAGAGGTGGTGTTCTACAGATTGAAAATTAGATCTTAGACTGCAAATGTTGCAGAAGTTAATGAAGAAAAAGTTGAGAGGGGGTGTCAAGACACTTAGGGTCGTTGACAGAAAGGGAGTCCGACCTGGGGACATTTATGGTCCCCTCCCCAGATGGGGACTCCGAGGCTGGTGTAGGAGTCGCCATGATAATTTTGAAATTTTTGATTGAAGGCTGTGTGTGTTATTAGGTGCTTGTAGTTTTGTGTTGAGGAAGAGAGTTGTCTTTAGAGGGCAGGCTGTGACTACCCCCTTGTGTTATGAGACACAAAGGGAAACGTTCAGTGAAGTCACAGCTGATGGCACCACTGCTATCTCATCTATTTCTAAAGCTGAACTCTTAACTCAAACCTTTGCTAAATACTCCCTTGAAGGATTCAGGGCTTGTTCCTCCCTCTCCTCCACCCTCTGACTACTTCATGCTACTCATTAAAATCCTTTGCAATGATGTTTTCAATCCTCTCACTGGCCTAAACCCTCAGAAGGCTTATGAACCTGATGGGGTCCCTTCTATTCTCTGAAACTATGCCTTTATTTCAAGATCCCTGGTAAGAGCGGTGATGCTGGCCTTGAGCCTCCTTCTGATAGGTTTTAGTTTTCTTGATATACTCTATTTTAAGTTTTAGGGGCAATATGAGAAATCAGATTGTTACTAGAGGGTCAGAATTTTGTGGCATGAAACGCCAAACCACCACACCACTATCAGATGTACCACTCAGAATAATCTGTGGATGTTTGCCTTTTTTGTGGCACATTAGTGACACACAGTCACTAGAGAGATACCCACAGAGTTAAGTTGCCAATGAGGATCTGGTTCAGAGGACGAATATGGCAAACTGGCATGAAAGGCCAGTGCCAGGTTATTGAGTTTTACCTAGAGTTAGGCAGGCACATGATAGCTAAGTACCTATCAGTTCACAGGCCTATGACTAGACATAGTACTTAGCTGGAATTTGACGTGAGATGCCGGCCAAGGATGGTAGAATGTTGAGAAGGAGTTTGTTGCAAGTTGGGCACTGGCTGGAGTCTAACCCAGATGATAGAGCAGGTATGTTATCTGGTTGCTGTTTGGAAGTGGCACATCCCACTCACCAAACAGATTAATATCAGTGTGCTCTGGGATGGTGAATCTACTTGACCTGGATCCTCATTGTTTCATCCACTTGTCACAGTGGACTGTTATACTTTAATTGAATTAATTCCCATCATCATTAATTTCCCTGTAGGAAAATTCTGACATCATCTTGAAAATATATATACCAAGTTTTATTTACGAATCCCCCAAAAAATATTCATTTAGAGACATTGTTCCTTTAGGTTAAGTTACATGATCATTATTCAGCTATGTTATCTTCTATATTCTTTCAATTTGATTTAAATTTCTTTACTTTTTTGTCCAATGATATTCTTAACTAAAAACATCACATTATTATTTGCTCTACTTCTTTTCCATATGTTGTATCTGTTTTGTTCAATATCCATTACTTATCATTTGTCATATAACTCTGTTTCTGTAAGGCCCATTATATCTGGATTTTTCTCACTTAAATAACATTTAATTCCTTTATTGTTGAGATGACACCATTTACGTTTGGTGTATGCTACATTCGTGGCATTTGTTTTCCCTCTTATTCAAATACCACTTCCTCACTTCATGTCCAAAACTCTCCAATAGAACACCTTCTGTTTCCCCATTCTCACTCTCTTTTTTTTTTTTTTTTTTTACCTTTACTTCCTCTCTCAGTTTAATTGACTATTACCTCTCCTTTATCATTAAAGTATTTTCTCAACCATGTTCCTCCCTCTCTCTCTCTCTCTCTCTCTCTCTCTCTCTCTCTCTCTCTCTCTCCTCTTCCTTTGCCAACCTCCAGGCTTCTGTCAGAGCCTCCTTGGCACTCTATGTGTGTGTGTGTGTGTGTGTGTGTTTACCTTGTTGTGTTTTACAGGAAAACAGCTATGCTCATGCTGTCCAGTCTCCATATCTATAAGCATCCAGCTTAACTTTCATGAATATTTTTTGCTTGTACCACTGTTTCATCTAAGTTGTTCATATTTCTATGCTTCTATTTGGGAAACCATATTTCTTGACATCTCTTCTACTTGCTGTTTTCTTCAATTTCACTCCATGTCCTCTTGTGTCATCTTGAGTCCCACACAAATAAGTCTTCTTTGTCAACTTCATCCTTACCCTTTGAAGCTCTGTATATAGCAATCAGGTCTCCTCTTTCTCTTCTCTCTTGTAATGATGGAAGCTTCAATCTCCTTAATCTTTCTTCATAGGTTAAATCTCTCAAATTTGGTATCAATTTGGTTGCAGCTCTGTGGATCCTTTCTATTTTCCTTATTTCCTTTTTATTATAAGGTGGTGGTATATTCCAGTTTTGGTCGAAACACATATTCCATCAACTTTTTCATCATCTCTTCATCCATGTAAGCAAATGCCCCTTTCATCTTTCTTAGTAACTCATAGGTTTCCCCAACTATTTTGTTTACATGTTTTTCTGGTGATAAATTATCACTGATTGTAATTCCCAAGTCTTTTTCTTCTTTGGTTTTCTTAATTTCCACTTCTCCCATGGTGTAGGAACTTGTCAATCTTCTTTTGCTTTTTCCTAATTCCATCACCTTGCATTTCTTTGCATTGAATTCCATTTCCCATTTCTTACTCCATTTATGTATCTTATTTAGATCTTTCTGTAATATTTCACAATTCATATTGTTTTCCACTCTTTTCAATAATACTGCATCGTCTGCAAACAGACTTATATAACTGTCAACCTCATCCACCATATCGTTGACATACACCAGAAACATTATGGGGGCTAAGACTGTCCCCTGCGGTACTCCACTTGTAACTCTACACCATTCTGATTTTTCTCCCTTTATTACTGTTCTCATTTCTCTATCCCTCAAGAAGTCTGTAATCCAATTAAGTGTGTTTCCTTGCAAACCCCCTATATTTTGAATTTTCCATAGCAGTCTCTGGTGTGTTACCTTATCAAATGGTTTTTTTAGGTCTAAATAAACACAATCTGCCCAACCTCAAGTACCTTTTGTGGGCCACCTCTCTATTATGTATACCATGAGAACAGGCTGTTAAACCAAGGTTTGGAAGAATGTGTGCCTCCATGCCAGACACCTTCACTTCTGTTATGTGCTCAGCACATAGAGACAGGTCTCTGACATGGAAGCAGTAGTCATTTCAAGGAAAATCGGAATATCTCCTCAGGCCTCCCCAATTAGCAGAGGCAAAACACCACAGGCATCTCCACTTTGGGGGATCCTCAGAAGGGATTGGAGGGATAGGAAAAGATACAGATATAAGAGTGTGACTGGAGAAACGCAATGGAGAAGATAGGTTGACAATATAAGTCAAAGGATTAGAGGTTAGGAAAAGATTAAGATGTTCAGGAATACAAGTAGCATGTAGCATCAGTTTCTCTATGTCATGGATGATAGCAAAGTTAAAGGCTACTAGTTCATCAGGATGGTCAGTGAAGGGAGAGGAAAGCCAAAGCTGACGGTAAATATTGAAGTCTCCAAGAATGGAGATCTCCACAAAAGGGAAGAGAGTCAGAATGTGCTCCACTTTGTAAGTTAAATAGTCAACAAATTTTTCATAGTCAGGAGTTTAGTTTGAGTGACTATAGTCATAGCCAGATGGTAGAAAACTCAAAAGATTCAAGAGCATGGGCATGTGAGCAGGTTAAGTCATTGCGCACATAGACACAACATCCAGCTTTGGATTGAAAAATGAGGATAGAGAAAGTAGGAGGGAACAGAAAAGGAGCTACTGTCAGTTGTCTCGGACACCTGTGTTTCAGTGAAGAAAAGAAGATGTGGTTTAGTAGAGGAGAGGTGGTGTTCTACTGGTTGAAAATGACATCTAAGGCCATGAATGTTGCAGAACTTAATGAAGAAAAAGTTGTGGGGGTGTGAAAGCACTTAGGGTCAATACAAGAGGAGCAGTCCAACCTGGAGACATTAGTCATTTTCAGTAGCATTCGCAACCCCTAACAGTGTTACGGGTTGAAGGATGGGAGTGTACTGAACACAATTACTCCGCTGCCAGATGACCCTCGTTTGTCCCTGCCGGAAAAATTGTCGTACGCCTTAGTTGAGAGATCACAGAGTGGAAGCATCATCATATACTACTACTGAGAATACGAGAAATAAGCATGGAGAGGGACAGCAGCACCGACTCTGATACATACATGGAAGACGATGACTACCAGCCTTTTATGTCAAGTCCTTGTTTGAAGCCCCTTCTAACCATTGCAAGCATTGCTGAGATACAGCCTTAGGCAGATATGGGTGTAGTGATGGGTGCCGCAGCAGTAGCTACTGTTTACTTCATGGAAAGATAATTATGTCCGCCACTTCTTACCAATGTATTATGTGTAAACAAAGGGTTTCATGAAGGCTTGGAAGAAAATAGAATATATTTGTGTTTCTTTGGCAACTGTTTTTTTTCTATTTATTTTTAAATTTATTAAGTTTCTTCCTCTTATCTTTCTCTCCTACAGTGTTCACATGTCCACGGTAGTGGGCATGGCTATGAAGCAGAGTAAAATTGTGGGGTTAAAAGTGTGTTTAATAATAGACTACAATCCTAATTAGGGAAAGGTTAGGTAGGATAGAATGGGTTGTGTCAGGTGGGTTTGGCCCTTCCAATTTAGTTTAGGTTAGGTTTTATTAGGGTCTTGTAATGGCCAAATACTCATTTCTTATATACAGGTTAGGCTGGGTCAGGATACGTAGCTAGGTTTGGCCCTTCCAATTTAGGTTAGGTTAGGTTTCATTAGGGTCTTCTAATGCCCAAATACTCATTGCTCATATATAGGTTAGGTTAGGCTATGTTAGGTTATGTTAGGTCAGGTGGGGCTAGGTTAGGTAGGTTTGGCACTTCCAATTTAGGTTAGGTTATGTTTTATTAAGGTCTTCTAATGTCCAAATACTCATTTCTTATATATAGTTTATGTCAGGTTAGGTGTGGTTATGTTGGGTTGTGTTGTGTACCTATTTCTCGATCAACACTATGGTCTCCAACCACATGCTAGATTTGGGAAAGATTTTCCCACAGGCAGCAACTTTGTTCAAATCCCAAATAACCTGTATGTTAATATTTTCAACTGTATACTAATTTTGTATTTGTTTAGTAGGGAACACCATCCAAAGCAGGAGGACCTGGCAGATGTTCTGGACATGAGTGAGATGGAATTCTTCAGGCACATTCGCCTCACAAGGAAATCTTTTGACCACACCTTGGATTTGATACACAAGGCTTATGGTGAAGAGCCTTCAGGTACCAGCCTTTATTTGGGTCCAAGAAAATCTTTGTACCTCACTCAGTGGTATTTAGACACACAGAGTACCTATCGTGAAATCTCAGAGATGTTCAGTGAGTCACAGACTACAGTGTTTGAGTCTGCCGAGAGAATGATTGATGTCCTGTGTGAGGCAGGAAAGGATGTCTTTTTGTGGCCAACTCCTCAAATTCCTGAAATTGAGCAGGAATTTCAACAAATGGGAGGAATTCCTGGTGTGGTGGTGGCCGTCCTTGGTATGAGAGCCGCGCCATGATCTAGGCGGTGTTCGTCTTCTAGCCGCAGCATTATAAAATAAACCTCATATTTCGACAGTTCTGTTACTATACATATGTCAATAGCAAAGAATAGTAAAGATATCTAGTCATCCTTATATTTCATTTAGTATCCTACAAAAATAACGCATAAACTACAACAAGTTCCCATAACTAGAAATTCGAGGTCACAATCACATGAACCGCCACAGATGTCGCTCAGTAGACCATGGTCTGAACAGCCTCCAGATATCCCGAGACGATACAACTCTTAATTCAGGAACTATGGACAATTCTTCTGAATTCCAATACCAGGAACAGGTTACTACTTTGATCTTCTTTTCATATATAAAAATTATCATGTTCTTATGTGCTTCAGAATCATAATTTTTAATAATAAAAGAGTGGCAACACCTTTCACCCAATCAGAGCGAGTGTTTGGGTTTGTCCTTCCGTAAACCCTAACGCCTTCCCGAGACGTTCAGGTTTCGGGCAAAAAGCGTTAGGGATGCGGAGTACTACTGAAAACACTTATTTTTTGGTCCACTCCCCTGATGGGGACTCTGAGGCTGGTGTAGGATTTGCCTTATTTGATTTAGAATTTTGAGTAAAGGGTGCGTGTGTAATAAGATACATGTAGTTTTGTGTGAAGGACGAGAGTTGTCTTTAGAGGGCAGGCTATGATTGTCCCCTCATGTTGTAAGACACAAAGGGTAACATTCAGTGAGATCACAGCTGGGTTGTTGATAAGTTCACAGCACTACCTGATCCAGTGCTGAGACCTCACCAGGAGTAATTACTGTTTTGGCAGGTATTTACTTTCTATAATGTGCCATATAAGAGACTGCTAAGAAAGATAGAAAACATCAATGAATTGCAAGGAACCCTGCTGAAGTGGATGAAAAATTTTTCTTAAAGAAAGGGAGATGAGAGTGATTATTAGGGACAAGAAGTTCCCTCGGAGGAAAATTATAAGTGTTGTGCCACAGAAGTCCGTGCTGGCTGGCCCCTAACATGTCGTATATATCAATGATATGGATGAAGGAGTAAATTAAATGAGCTTGTTTGTAGCTGATGCAAAGTTGTTGAGAAGAGTGAAAGATTGTGAAATGTTGCAGGATCTAGAAAAAAATATTGGAATGGATTCTTAATTTGGACCTGGAATTAACATCAAGAAGTGTCGTGTGATGGAATTTGGAAAGAACAAATGGAGAGTTTCAGGAAATCATAAATTGGAAAATGGGACAGTACAGAAAACATCAGAAAAAGAACTGAGAATAATTACATCTGAAAATTTGTCACTGGACAAACAACTAAATAATACCGTAGTAGAGACTTATAACCTAGTGAGAAAGATATGAGTGGTATTCACCTATATGAATCAAGATTTTATAAGAAAATTCACATTCACAATTATATGACCAAGATTGAAATATGCAGCTATAGTGTTCACCAAGCACACACACACACACACACACACACACACACACACACACACACAGGTGAAGACAGCCAGGTAGTAAAGCAAGTGGTAGAGTTCCAAAGAAGTGGGAAATATGAAGAAGAAAAAATTAAACCCATAAGGTTTGCAACACAAGTACAAGCAGAAAAAGTAATTAATGGGTCTTAAGGCTGTCTGGAGATGAAGAATATAAGAATGTATGGATAAACAGGGATATGGATGAGACTCAAAGGTTGAAGCAAAAAGAGCTGGTAAAATGAGGTTAAACAAAAAAAACAAATAATGAACGGAGAAGTTTTTCTGGAGAGTAAGAGATATGAGAATAAAGAAATGGTACACCAAACAATAAATAAAGTATGTTATACTAATGTAAATGGATTAATGTCAACTAAAATGGAATTAAATGAGTTGCTAAGCAGAACTGCACCGGATGTTGTTGTATTATGTGAGACAAAATGGATAAATATTCGAATGGGGAACTCCTGACATTGGTGATAATAAATATGATTTATGGATGAAAAATAAAAGTGACAAGTGAGGAGGTGGAGTGACAATTCTGACTAAAAAAATGTGTCAAAGTGAAGGCAATAAAAAGTGAAGGAAAGTCTGAAATTCTACAAGAGATGATTTGAAGTGGAAATGGAAGGATAATGAATTATGTAGGAGTGTATGTACCACCTATGACCAATGCTTGGCAAAAAGAAGAGCATGAAAAGATGTTGGTAAATATGCTAAAAGATCTTGAAATGATAGTGATGGAAAGTAGTGATATAGTTATTGCTGGTAATTTTAATTGTAAGGAGATAAATTGAGAGACATTGACAATTACTGGAAATGAGAGCTCATGGAGTAATAGACTACTGAACTGGACAGTGGAAAACTTGATGACTCAATGGGTTGATTGTGATACCAGATTTAGTGGAAGAGATAAACCATCAAGACTTGATTTAGTGTTTACAAAGGACATGGAAATTATTGAAAGTATACACTATGATAGCCCTCTAAGTAAAAGTGATCACGTGTTGATGGAATTTAATTTGAAAAATGAAAATGTAATGATTGATGAAAATTATAAGGCAAGAAGATTTAAATATAGTAAAGCTGACTTTGAAAAATTAAGAAAGTAATTTGTTGCCGTGGACTGGAAAGACTTTGAAGATGCAGATGTTCGGGAAAAATGGGATGAATTTATAAGGATATATAATTCTGCTGTGGAGAAATTTGTACCTAAAGGAAGAGCAAGATGTAGAAAGGGTACAGAATGGTTCTTGTATGTGAACCAAAGAGGCTAGAAATAATAAATAAAATGCTTGAAATACCTGGAAGAGGAGGAAAACTGAGAGCAGATGGGAGGAATATACTGATGCAAGAAACAAGTACATTGAGATATTAAAAATGGAGAGAAGAAATTATGAAAGATATGTAATAGATAGGTGTATAAATGAACCCAAACTATTCTTTAGACATATTAATGGGAAGATGAAGAAGAAGGAAGATGCATCAAGATTGAAAGTTGAAGGAAAAATCTATGATGATGCACAGGACATGGCAGAGGTTATGAACAATAGTTTCAGATCGGTATTTACTTTCAATGTGAAAGGGGAGTTTGATGCTGGAAGGAATAATTTGGTGAGGAATATACTAAGTACAGTTCCGGTCAGTTATAAAAAAAATACTTAAGATGATGGAAGAAATTGAAGTAAATAAAGCAACTAGTCCAGATGGGGTATCAGACTGGATATTGAAGAAATGTAGAGAACAACTGGCTGATAAAATCTAGTCTAAATAAATAAATCTAATCTAATAAAATCAGTCTAGTGGTGACATCACTATCACAGGGAAGAGTACCAAAAGATTGGAAGAGAGCAAATATTACACCAATATACAAAGGAGGAAATAAAGAAAATCCACAAAAATTATAAACCAGTGTCCTTGACTAGTGTTGTAGGAAAATTATGTGAAAGAACAATAAAGGAAAGAAGGATGGAACACTTGGAAAGAGATAAAGTTTTAATAAATTGTCAATTTGGATTTAGGAGAGGAAGATCACGTTCCATGAACTTACTGTCCTTTTATTCAAGGGTATTCGATATTGTGCAGGAAATAGACAGATGGATGGATGGTGTCTACTTAGACTTGAAGAAGGCATCTGACAAACTACCACACCAAAGATTGCTATGGAGGATAGAAAATTATTGAAAGCAACTAGTGGTGTCCCACAGGGGTCAGTGTTGGGACTGATAATGTTTGTAATATATGTGAATGTCATAAATTAAGAAATAGATAGTTATATGAACTTATTTGTGGATGATGCTAAGTTGATGAGAAGGGTAGAAAATGTAAATGACAGCATGGTACTGCAAGATGATTTAAATAAGATAAATAGATGAAGTAAACCTTAGCAAATGGAATTCCATTTAAGTAAATGTAAAGTAATGGAGTTTGGTAAGAGTAAGAAAAGAATACAATATCATTATGGGATGGAAGGTGTGAAGTTAAAGAACTCAAAAGAGGAAGTGGATTAGGGAGTAACAGTTACTGAAAATTTGACTCCAGACAGACACATTGATAAAATTACTGGAGAAACAATGAATTTGTTAAATAGGGTAAGAATGGCATTCTCATATTTGTATAAAGAAATGATAAAAAAAATTGTTGATTTCCATGATAAGACCAAGACTGGAATATGCGGAAGTGGTGTGGTCTCCTCATACAAAGAGGAATATTATCAAATTAGAAAGAGTACAAAGAGCAGTCACTAAGATGGTTCTGGAGTTCAGTAAATCGACCTATGAAGAGAGATTAATAATGTTGGAAATTCCTACCCTTGAAAATGAGAGACAGAGGAGATTTAATAAACATCTATCGAATGATAAATAGTATGGAAAATGTGGACAAAGAAGGTTTTATAAATTCAGACACACAGAGTACAAGGGGACATAATACAAAGTTGAAGAAAGTTAACTGTAGAAGAGACATTAAGAAGTATAGTTTTCCTCACAGAAAAGTGAACAAATGGAATGAACTTAGTGAAGATGTTGTAAATGCTGAAACTGTCAATGCTTTTAAGACCAAACCAGATAGATATAGAGACAGGATACTATAAGATCACTCTCCTCCCATAAACCACAACTAGGTAAATAAACACACACACACACACACACACACACACACACACACACACACACACACACACACACACATGAAAAAAAAAAAAAAAAAGAGAGAGAGAATCCAAA
This sequence comes from Scylla paramamosain, assembly GCF_035594125.1. Classification (NCBI taxonomy): domain Eukaryota; kingdom Metazoa; phylum Arthropoda; class Malacostraca; order Decapoda; family Portunidae; genus Scylla; species Scylla paramamosain. The sequence continues at coordinate 17,239,662 of NC_087174.1, read as the reverse complement.
CAACACTAACAAAACTGGCACCAAGTCTAATAAAGACATCATATGACAAAAGGCTATCAAAATCAAATTTGATATCCCTAGAATAAAGAAGACAGAGGTGATCTGAATGCAATTTATAGAATGATGAAGGATACATAAATGCTCAACAGAACAATCTAATAGTATAGGATATGAGAGACACAAGAGGACATGGAAGGAAGATAAAAAGGGACAACTATAGAAGTGATCTAAAAAGAATAGTTTTCCACAAAGAGTAAAAGAAATAAAGAAAGGCTTGAAAAATTAACTGAATCACATGGCGATTATGCAGAACTTCAAGGTTAAAATTAATTAGATAGAGACAGGAGAGTATGAACATAGCTCCCCTACTGTATGCTGCAATTAGGTAAATACCTCAGGTTGCCAGCGTGATCCCTCCAGTGGTGACGGTGGAGGGACAGCCACTTCCCCTCTGCTAACACCTCCACCTTCTCCACACAACACCTGAAGCAGTGACACAAAATAATAATAATAATAATAATAATAATAATAATAATAATAATAATAATAATAACAATAATATAAATAATAACAACAATAATGACCACAATTATAATGAAAGTACTGTATTTTTGGCTGCTTCATCTTAACTTTTAACAACCTCTACCAGATGTTATGGTAGCTTCCAAGAGTATTTTCATGGTGGTAGTTATATTTTGATAGACTTTAGTAGAAGTTATTAAGGTTTTCAAGAGCATTTCCATGATAGTAGTAACATTTTGACTGGAAGTAAAGGCAGTAGATACCTCCTGAAATGATAATTACTCCCAGTGAGGTCTCAAACACTGATCAGGGGGTGCTGTAAACTTATCAATAAGACAGCTGTGACCTCACTGAATGTTTCCCTTTGTGTCTCACAACACAAGGGGGCAGTCACAACCTGCCTTCTAAGGACATTTCTCTTCCTTCACACAAAACTACATGCATCTATTTTTATTTTTTTATTTTAGGAGGGGCACCAGCCAAATTCAGTATGGTGACTTACACCATCCTTGGAGTCCCCATCAAGGGAGGGGATGATAAATGTCCTCAGGTCAGACTGCTCTTCTGGTATCGACCCTAAGTGTCGTGACAGCCCCCACAACTCTTTCTTCATTAAGTTCTGCAACGTTTATGGCCTTAGATCTAATTTTCAATTTGTAGAATGCCACCTCTCTTCTAATAAGCCTCATCTTCTTTTCCTCACTGAAACACAGGTGTCTGAAACAAGTGACAATAGCACCTTTTCTGTTCCCTCCTACTTTATCCTCATTTTAAACCCAAAGCTGGATGTTGCATCTGTGTGCAAGGACTTACCCTGCTCTTGTGCCCCTGCTCCTGAATCTTCAGAGTTTTCTACCATCTGGCTATGACTACAGAGTCACTCTCAAACTAAATTCATCCATGTTGTATACCTCTCACCTAACTTCTCTGACTATAAAAAAATATTTGACTACTTAACTTCCAAAGTGGAGCACATTCTCACTCTTTTCCCTTTTTGTGGAGATCTCCATTATTGGAGACTTTAATGTTCACCACCAGCTTTGGCTTTCCTCTCCCTTCACTGACCATCCTGGTGAACTAACCTTTAACTTTGCTATCCTTCATGACCTAGAGCAACTGGTGCAACACTCTATTCATATTCCTGACTGTCTTGGAGATATGCCCAACATTCTTGATCTTTTCCTAACCTCTCATCTTTCTGCTTATGCAGTCACTCTATATTCTCTGTTGGGTTCCTCCGATCACAATCTCATATCTGTATCTTGTCTTATCGGTCTAATCCCTCCTCAGGATCTCCCAAAATGGAAATGCCTCAGGCATTTTACCTGAGCTAAATCAGGGAACCTGAGAAGGTATTATGATGATTTTCCTTGGAATGACTACTGCTTTCATGTCAGAGACCCATCTCTATGTGCTGAACACATAACAGAGATGATAGTATCTGGCATGGAGGCATACATTCTTCACTTTCTCTCACTCTAAACCTTCTAAATCTTGGTTTAAAACAGCCTCTTCTCGTGCTTTACATAATAGAGAGGTGGCCCATAAAAGGTGCTTGAGCCTTCCATCACCAGAATCTCATGCACTTTATATTTCTGCATGAAATTATGCCTAGTCCATTTTTAAACTACCCAAAAACTCTTTCATTAATAGAAAGTGTCAAAATCTTTCAAGATCTAACTTTCTTTGTGATTTCTGGCATCTCTAATGACTTTGCTTCTTCATTGTTCCATCCTTTATTCCAACCTGATGGCACCACTGCCATTTCTAAAACTGAATTCTTCACTCAAAAAGCTCTATCTTGAATGATTCAGGGTTTGTTCTACCCTCTCCTCCTACCTCTGATTACTACCCATTAAGATGTTTTCCATGCCCTTGCTGGCATAAACCCTCAGAAAACTTATAGATCGGATGGAACTCCTCATTTTGTTCTGCAAAACTGTGCCTCTGTACTTGCACTTTGTTTAGTCAAACTTCCAATTCTGTTTATCAACATCTACCTTTCATTCTTGCTGGAAGTTTGCCTGCATGCAGCACCCTAAAAAGGGTGATCATTCTAATCCCTCAAACTACTGTCCTATTGCTTTAAATTCCTGCCTATATAAAGCTTTTGAATCTATCCTCAACAGGAAGATTCTTAAACATCTATAACCTCACATCCTTCTATTTGATTGCCAGTATGGGTTCTGTCAAGGCCGCTCTACTGGTGATCTTCTGACTTTCCTTACTGAGTTTTGGTCATCCTCTTTTAGGGATTTTGGTGAAACTTTTGCTGTTGCCTCAGTTACATCAAAAAGCTTTTGATGGAGTCTGGCACAAAGTTTTGATTTCCAAACTACCTTCCTACAGTTTCTATCCTCCTTTCTGTAACTTCAAGTTTTCTTTTGACTGTTCTATTGCTGCTGTGGTAGATAGCCACTGTTTTTCTCCTAAATCTATTAACAATGGTGTTACTCAGCGTTCTCTTCTATCACCCACTCCCTTCCTATTATTCATCAATGATATTCTAAACCAAACTTCTTGTCCAATCCACTCCTATGCTGATTATACCACCATGCACTTTTCCATGTCATAAATGTCCAACCTTTCAGGAAGTAAACAGTTAATGATGGGAAGCCACAAAACACTTAACTTCTGGTCTCTCTAAAATTTCTGATTGGTGCAAAGCAAACTTAGTATTGTTCAATGCTCCAAAAACTCAATTCCTCCATCTATCAACTCAACACAACCTTCCAGACAACTATTCTCTCTTCTTCAGTGACACTCAACTGTCCCCTTCTTCTACACGGAACAGCCTCGGACTTTCCTCTACTTATAATCTGAATTGGAAACCTCACATCTCTCTAGCTAAAACAGCTTCTAAGAAATTATGTGTTCTGAGTTGTTGTTGCCAATCCCCACCCCCCCCCCAACAAGTTGATAACTCTGTACAGGGACCTTGTCCATCCCTGTATGGAGTTTGCTTCACATGTATGGGAAGAAAATTTGTGTTCAATGGTGAGAGGATGAATGGAGCAGAAGAGAAAAAGGATCTGGGTGTTACAGTGAATGGAAATTTGACCAGGAAAGACACATTAGCAAAATTGGCAACTCCTACACCATCCTCGGAATCCCTGTCTGGGGAGGGAACAACAAATATCTTTAAGTCGCACTGCTCTACTGGTATCAACCCTAAGTGTCTTAACACCCACCTCAACTATCTGTTCAATAATTTCTGCAACATTTGCAGCCTTAGATCTAATTTTCAACCTGTAGAACACCAACTTTCCTCTACTAACTTAATTTTCTTTTCCTTACTGAAACACAGGTGTCTAAGGCAACTAACAGTAGCTCCTCCTCTGTTCCTTCCTACTTTCTTTATCCTCATTTTCAATCCAAAGCTGGATGTTGCACCTATGTGCACAATGACTTCACTCGCTGTCATGCTCATGCTCTTGAATCTTCCGAATTTTCCACCATATAGCTACAACTAATTTTCAATCTGTAGAACACCACCTCTCCTCTTCTAAACCTCATCTTCTTTTCCTCACTGAAACTCAGGTGTCTGAGGGAACTGACAGTAGCCCCTTTTGTGTTCCCTCCTACTTTCTCTATCCTCATTTTCGATCCAAAGCTGGATGCTGCGTTTATGTGCACAATGACTTAACCTGCTCTCGTGCCCACACTCTTGAATCTTCCAAGTTTTCCACCATCTGGCTACGACTACAGTCGCTCTCATACTAAATTTATCTGTGCTGTATACCTCTCACATAACTCCTCTGACTATAAGAAATTCTTTGACTACTTAACTTCCAAAGTGGAGCACATTCTGACCCTCTTCCCTTTTGCAGAGATCTCCATTCTTGGAGACTTCAATGTTCACCACCAGCTTTGGCTTTCCTCTCCCTTCACTGACCATCCTGGTGAACTAGCCTACAACTTTGCTATCCTCCATGACCTAGAGCAATTGGTGCAACAACCTACTCGTATTCCTGACCGTCTTGGAGATACGCCCAACATTCTTGACCTTTTCCTGACCTCTAATCCTTCTACTTATGCTGTCACCCTTTCTTCTCCGTTGGGCTCCTCCGATCACAATCTCATATCTTTATCTTGTCCTATCACTCCAATCTCTCCTCAGGATCCCCCTAAGCGAAGGTGCCTCTGGCGTTTTGCCTCTGCTAGTTGGGGGGACCTGAGGAGGTATTTTGGCGATTTTCCTTGGAATGACTACTGCTTCCGTGTCAGAGACCCGTCTTTGTGTGCTGAGCGCATAACAGAGGTGATAGTGTCTGGCATGGAGGCATACATTCCTCACTCTTTTTCTTGTCCTAAACCTTCTAAACCTTGGTTTAACACAGCTTGTTCTCGTGTTATACATGAAAGAGAGGTGGCCCACAAAAGGTACTTAAGCCTTTCATCACCAGAATCTCATGCACTTTATATTTCTGCCCGGAACCATGCTAAGTTTGTTCTCCAACTAGCCAAAAATTCCTTCATTAACAGAAAATGTCAAAACCTTTCAAGATCTAACTCCTCTCATGATTTCTGGCATCTAGCCAAAAATATCTCCAATAACTTTGCTTCTTCTTCTTTCCCTCCTCTATTTCAACCAGATGGCACCACTGCTATCACATCTATTTCTAAAGCTGAACTCTTTGCTCAAACCTTTGCTAAAAACTCTACTTTGGACGATTCTGGGCTTGTTCCTCCCTCTCCTCCACCCTCTGACTACTTCATGCCACCTATTAAAATTCTTCGCAATGATGTTTTCCATGCCCTTGCTGGCCTAAACCCTCGGCAGGCTTATGGACCTGATGGGGTCCCTCCTATTGTTCTCCAAAACTGTGCCTCTGTGCTTGCACCTTGCCTAGTCAAACTCTTTCAGCTCTGTCTTTCAACATCTACCTTTCCTTCTTGCTGGAAGTTTGCCTACATTCAACCTGTTCCTTTAAAGGGTGACTGTTCTAATCCCTCAAACTACCGTCCTATTGCTTTAATTTCCTGCCTATCTAAAGTTTTTTAATCTATCCTCAACAGGAAGATTCTTAAACATCTATCACTTCACAACCTTCTATCTGATCGCCAGTATGGGTTCTGTCAAGGCCACTCTACTGGTGATCTTCTGGCTTTCTTTACTGAGTCTTGGTCATCCTCTTCTCTGGTAAACTCTGGAACTCCCTGCCTGCTTCTGTATTTCCACCTTCCTATGACTTGAATTCCTTCAAGAAGGAGGTTTCAAGACACTTATTCATCAATTTTTGACCACTGCTTTGACCCTTTTATGGGACTGGCATTTCAGCGGGCATTTTTTTTATTAGATTTTTGTTGCCCTTGGCCAGTGTCCTTCCTACATAAAAAAAAAAAAAAAAACTACAAAGTTACTCTCAAACTAAATTTCAGTGCTTTATACCTCTCACCTAACTCCTCTGACAAGAAAAATTTTTTGACTACTTAAATTCCAAATTGGAGCACATCCTGACCCTCATCCCTTTTGCAGTGATATTCATACTTGGAGACTTCAATGTTCACCACCAGCTTTGGCTTTCCTCTCCCTTTACTGACTCATCCTAATGAACTAGCCTTTAACTTTGCTACCATATATGACCTAAAGCAATTAGTGCAACACCCTACCTGTATTCCTGACCATCTTGGAGATACATCCAACATTCTTGGCCTTTTCCTCACCTCTAATCTATCTGCTTATGCTGTCATCCTTTCTTCTCCATTGGGCTCCTCCAATCACAACCTCATATCTGTATCTTGTCCCATCGCTCAAATCCTTCCTGAGGATCCCCCTAAAGCAGAGGTGCCTCTGGGGTTTTGCCTCTGTTAATTGGAGAGACCTTAGGGGGTATTATTCTGATTTTCCTTGGAATGACTATTGCTTCCTTGTCAGAGACCCGTCTCTTTGTGTTGAGCGCATAATACAGGTGAGTGTCTGGCATGGAGGTATATATTCTTCACTCTTTCTCTTGACCTAAACCTTCCAAACTTTGGTTTAACACCATGCTTTAACACATGCTTTTACATGATAGAGAGGTGACCCATAAGAGGTACTAGAGCCTTCCATCACCTGAATCTCATGCACTTTATATTGTTGTCCAGAATCATGTCAAGTCTGTCCTCCAACCAACCAAAAACTCCTTCATTAATAGTGCTAAAATTTTTCAAGATCTAACTTTCCTAATGATTTCTGGCATCTAGCCAAAAACATCTCCAATAACTTTACTTATTCATCTTTCCTTACTTTAATTCAACATGATGGCACCATTGCCATCTCATCTGTCTCTAAAGCTAAACTCTTCTCTCAAACTTTTGCTAAAAACTCCACCTTGAAAGATTCAGGGCTTGTTTTACTTTCTCCTCCAACCTCTGACTACTTCATGATACCTGCAAAGACATACTTTGCAATGATGTTTTCCATGCCCTCCCTAGGGCTTTTAACACTTGCAAGGCTAAGGGACCTGATGGGGTCCCTCCTATTGTTCTTCACAACTGTACCTCTGTGCTTGCACCTTGCCTAGTCAAACTCTTCCAATAGGGAGTTTTCAAAACTAATCCACCAGATCTTGTCACTACTGCATGTCCCCTAGTGATGTGAGCTAAAATATTGTTACTGTAAATCCAATGTGCATAAAGATGCATAGAACATTGAGCATTATAATACTTTCGAGATTCTGCATTGACTTTTAAATATCTTCTATGGATAATTTTGAAAGAAGTTGGTCAACACAGAAATATTTTTCGTGTTATTTACTAATACTGTTATCAATATTTTAAATACAACATATCACAAATCTAAAATCTATTGATTTGGACAATGAAAAGATAAAAAAAACAAGACTGTACTATATAGCATGACATAACATACTCAGTAACATCATAATATATGGATATATGGGGATTTTAGCATCTCTTTCAGAAAGCAAGTGACATGGCAAAGTAAACCAAAACAAACACCTTTCAGGACTGCTCTGGCAAAAGGGGGGAAGAATACTGGAAGCCACAGGTTCATGGAGTAGTGGCATGGACAATGCAGCTGGAATTAACTAGTCATCCTACTACATGTTTGTTAACTTTAACTAAGGTGGGCCAGTCATATGTTTGTTTTGGTTAGATATACAGCATTATTCTTGCCAGAACACTCAAGTTGCCTATTTTTAATTAAAATTAGTGTTTCCATATACTAGAAAGTTGATCTATGTAATTTTGAGCTTTAAGTGGCACAGATATGTTTTCTTCATTTTTATTGTTGTCTACATAAATACACTTCCAATCAATGGTGTACTTTTTTGGAAATCTTGAGATAACCAAATAAATTTAAATGCCAATTCACTAGAAAATCAACTTAAATACTTTTGTTCATGAATACAGTTCAATTTTACCTGTGTTGCTACTTAGAAGGAATTGTGTAAAAAAGTATATTATATAAGCTCATTGTATTTTTATGTATATAGAATGATACTGTAGGCATATTTGATATTGCTCCTATGTATGAGAAGAGGACATGTCTAGTGGTGCCACCTGGTGACACTCACTAGTTTACCAAACTCCCCATTCTGTCTATCAACATCTACATTTCCTTCCTGCTGGAAGTTTGCCTGCATTCAGCCTTCTCCTAAAAAGGATAACCATTCTAATCTCTCAAACTACTGTTATACTGCTTTAATTTCCTGCCTTTCTTAATTTTTTTTTAATCTATCCTCAACAGGAAGATTCTTAAACATCTATCACTTCACAACCATACATGTGATCGCCAGTATGGGTTCTGTCAAGGCCGCTCTACTTGTGATCTGGCTTTCCTTACTGAGACTTCATCATCCTCTTTTAAGGATTCTGGAAAAGCTTTTGCTGTTGCCTTAGACATATCAAAAGCTTTTGATCTAGTCTGGCACAAATCTTTTATTTCTAAACTACCCTCCAACAGATTATATTATTCTCTCTGTAACTTCATCTCAAGTTTCCTCTCTTACCATTCTATTCCTCTTGTGGTAGACAGTCACTGTTCTTCTAAGTCTATTGACAACAGTGTTCCTCAAGGTTCTGTCCTGTCATCCACCCTCTTCCTGTTATTCATCAATGATATTCTAAGCCAAAATATTTTCCTATCTGCTCTTACACTAATGATACCACCCTGCACTTTCCACATCTTTTCACAGATGTCCAACCCTTCAGGAAGTAAACAGCTCACGTAAGGAAGCCACAGAATGCTTGACTTTTGATTCTAAAATTTTGGGCAGAGCAAACTTAGTAATGTTCAACACCTCAAAAACCCAATTCCTATGTCTATCAGCATGACACAGCCTTCCAGATAACTATCCCCTCTTCTTCAGTGACACTCAACTGTCCCCTTTATCCACAGTGAACATCCTCAGTCTGTCCTTTATTTATAATCTAAATTGGAAACTTCCTATCTCATCTATAGTTACAACAGTCTCTATGAAGTTATGCATTATGAGTTGTCTCCACCAGTTTTTCTCACAACCATCCCCCCAGCTGCTAACTTTATAGGGGCTTTATATGTCCATGTATAGAATGTGCTTCACATGTTTGGGGGAATTCCACTCATGCCACTATCTTAGACAAGGCAGAATCAAAAGTTTTTCATCTTACCAACTCCTCTCCTCTAACTGACTGTCTTCAGCCTTTTTCTCATCCCCTGTGGCCTCACTGCACAAGACTTTCTTCTTTCTCTCATCCCTATTCTGTCCACCTTTCCAATGCAAGAGCTAACCAGTATTCTAAATGATTCATTCCTTTCTCTGGTAAATTCTGGAACTCATGCTTCTGTATTTCCTCCTTCCTATGACTTGAACTCTATCAAGAGGGAAATTTCATGGCACTTATCTTATATATCTCAATTATTCTATCTGACCTCTATGAGAACTGGCATTAAGAGTGTAGGATAGTATTTCATACAGTACTTGTGAGAGGCAGCGATGCGTTTACAATGTTATACAATAAAGCCGAGTTGGCACCTTAGTTCCCGCGCATCGCACCTCAGTGCTCTCACGGCTTGCCTCGGGACAGCAGCGTCCCCTCGCAACCCGGCCTGTACTTTCTTCCTAGTATAGAATAAAGGACCTACTTTACTTCGGTGTGTCCATTGCCTTCCCCACGACGTAGATGGCACATGGGCACCTACACGACGAGCAAGTCGTCCCACATGGCGCAGTGAGTAGCTGAAAGGAAGAAAGCCGCCGGCAGACGCTACACGTCACCTAGCTTGGATCCCTTCAGTCTTCGAGTGCAGTGTTCCGACAGTGTTGTGCGGTGCAGTGTTCCGACAGTGTTGTGCGGTGCTAATGTCAGTGCAGTGTTTTTCGTGTGCCTGCATTGAGACAGCATGGTAGACGGCAAACTTCATCCAGCAAGTCAGGAGCGCACGTGTCACACCCCTGCCCGCTGCGGAGTCTGAACAGACACTGCCTGAGGCGAGTGGAGCGTCCCCGGCCCCCAGGCTGCGGCAGTCAGCGTTGCCATACACAGAGCATACCGCACTGCCCCCACGCACACCATCGACACGGACAGACGCACGCACGCACACCACACACTGCATTCAGCTTCAGGATACAGTCTGCACAGCCTTGTGTTCTCTTTTTTACTCGTGTCAGTTCGACCCGTTGAGGGGCTGGTCACGTTGTAATCTCTAGAGTCACCCTGAGCGATGCCGAAAGGCGGAAAGAAGCCAACACCACCACCTGCACTGTCTGAGGGAGGTTCGCCGCAATCTTCACCACCTCCATTGCCCTCAGTTCCTATGGATGGCAGACAGGGAGGAAGCAGCACGAGCCGAGAGGGAAGAACAGCGGCGAGAAGACGCAGCACGTTTTGAAGCCTTGCTGACAAGACTGGCGCCGATGTCACCGCAGCCTTCGGGTGCGGCTGGGAGCCCCGCTGCCCCGTCAGGCCCACCTACAGCCCCACCGACTCCTAAAGCGGCTGTACAGCCCCCACCTCCTCTTTCTTCGGATGTTACGTACCAACAGTTCAGAGAATGGAGGTGGAAATGGGAAGACTACGCAACCATGGTGGACATCGCAAGCCTGTCCCGCCCCAAACAGCTGATCCAGTTACGGATGTGCCTGTCACTCGCGACTCAGAGAGTGCTGGAGCACACGCTACAGGTGCCTCCAAGCTCCACTTCGTCCGTCGACGAGGTGCTCGACGTTCTGCAGAAGCACATTAAGGAATCCAGCAATGAGGCACTGAGACGGCGGGCGTTCACTACCTGCAAACAGGCTACAGGAGAGTCTTTTGCAGACTTCTTTGTGAGGCTCAAGAGTCTGTCGGAAGAGATTGATGTCTGCAAAGCTCACAGCACGGAGTGTAAAGAAGCCTGGCTTAAGCACGGCATCCTCACTGGTGTGCTGGACGAGGAAGTAGTGCAGAGAATCATCGCCCTCGACGCTGCCGCCACACTCGTGGACGTTGTGACATTGTGCCGTTCCTACGAGGCCACCAGGACCGCTGCCTCGGCCCTACGTGCTCCTCCTGGGGTCCGTGCTGTCTCTCAGTACAGGAAAGACAAGAAGACAGACCATAGGACCAAAGCGGACGCACGTCCAGCTGTGCCTACACTGCAGTCTTCCTGCAGTAATTGCGGCAAGCAACAGCACGGCCCCAAAGGCTGCCCTGCTACGGAAGCAGTTTGCCACGGGTGCGGCAAGACAGGGCACTGGTCACATATGGAAAAATGTCCAGCCAAGACTGTCCAGTGTAATGCATGCAGCCGATATGGGCACTTCGAGAAACTCTGCAAGTCTTCCAACCCCAAGAGTCAACATTCCTCGAAACCCAATCTTCAGAAGACGAAGAAAAACAGTCGTGCCACTATCCATGTTGTGCGAACACAGTCTCCGTTGTCAAGGGTCCCTGAGACTTCCAAGCAGGAAGCGAGTAATGTACGCAGAGTCCACTCAACTGTTCGGGTCAAGCCTACGCCTTCTCCTACCATATGCATAGTCGTCACACACGGTGAGAGGTCCGATACCATGGAAATGATACCCGACACAGGCGCCGACACCACGGTGATAGGCCCACAACATCTCCAGCACTTGGGCCTCACGAGTCGTAACCTGCAACCGCCACCCTCGCTCGACTACTACAACGCAGACGGATCTAAGATGCCTGCTGCTTTGGGTTCCCTCCAGGCGGAGCTCACCTATGGCAAGTTGTCGTGCTCGGGGTGGATCGATGTGCAAGGTGCCCTTAGCACTCCTTTGCTCTCCTGGCAGCACTGCAGGGAGTTAGGCATCATACCGAAGGACTTCCCACGGCAGATAACGGACGACGTTAGTACCGTCGGCAGGATTAGGGAGTCGACAAGTGCCACACCAGTGGCCACTGTACAGTGCCACAGGCAACCAGCCTCTGTGGTTGTCCCACCTCCAGCACCATCGCCATCACTCCCACTTCATGCCAACACATCACTTGCAGAGGCCAAGGAGTACTTCCTCCAAGAGTATGCAGACGTTCTCGTGAAGAAGGACGACCTGCAGAAGGCACCGTTGCAGCCTATGTCGGGATCGCCCATGCGGATCCACCTCAGAGAAGATGCAAAGCCCTTTGCCATCCACACACCCCAGCTTATTCCCCGGGCATACCAAGACCACGTGAAGGCTGAGTTGGACTCCATGGTGGCACAAGGTATCATCGCCCCAGCTGATGAGGACCCATCTCCTTGGTGCCACCCAATGGTTGTTGTTCCGAAGGTCGGGGGAGGCGTACGCATCACCACCGACTTGTCAAAGCTAAACAGCCAAGTGTCCCGCCCGGCCCACCCGTCGCCTACGCCATTCGCAGCGATCAGAAGTGTGGACCCAGAGGCCAAGTACTTCACAACAATCGATGCTTTGTGCGGTTACTGGCAAATCCCTCTGGCCGAGGAAGACCAACAACTCACGACTTTCATCACTCCTTACGGCCGCTTCCGCTACCTCCGCGGCCCCATGGGCTTTGCTGCCACTGGGGACGCCTTCTGTCGACGAGGCGACCAGGCTCTGCAGGGAGTGATGCAGTGTGTGAAGGTAGTAGACGATCTCCTGTTGTACGACAAGGACTACATTCCACACCTCCACCGGGTCAACGACGTTCTGGCAAGATGCAGGTCACACGGCATTACCTTAAACGCCGAGAAGTTTGTTCTGGCCGCTGAGGTGGTGTCCTACTGTGGCTACCAGCTTTCTCACGACGGCATCGCAGCAGACCCAGGGAAGGTCCGCGCCATCATGGACTTTGTCAAGCCAGCCAACCTCACAGACCTGCGGTCATTCATGGGCCTCGCAAATCAGCTGGCTGACTTTTCTCCTGACGAATCCGCCGCTGCTGCCCCACTCCGCCCGTTGATGAGCCCGAAGAGAGTGTTCGTGTGGACCCCTGACCACGACCAGGCTTTCGAACGTGTCAAAAAAGCCTTGTCCAACCCACCAGTTCTCGCAGCATTCGATCCTGACCTCCCGACTGCCCTACAAACAGACGCTTCGCGCTTGTACGGCTTAGGATACGCCCTCCTACAAGACCACGGGGGAGGACACTTCCGTCTAGTACAGTGTGGCTCACGCTTCTTGACGGATACGGAGACACGCTACGCCACGATCGAGTTAGAGCTGCTGGCAGTAGTGTGGGCTATGAAGAAATGTAAGTTTTACCTCACGGGTCTGCAGCACTTCACCCTTGTGACAGACCATCGCCCACTTGTCCCTATCCTCAACAGCTACACACTAGACGCCATCGAAAACCCACGTCTGCAGCGTTTAAAGGAGAAGTTAGCAGCTTTCGTCTTCACTGCAACGTGGCGGCCGGGTAAAGAGTTGTGCATCCCTGATGCCCTCTCACGCTTCCCAGTGAGCAACCCGACCATCGACGACGACGCCCTGGATGCCGAGACCAGCTTCTCCGTCAGGAGTATTGTCACTTTGGGAGCAGTCGAGTCCCTTGCCACCACAGCTACTGACAGCGACCCAGCGATGGAGGAACTTCGGCGTGCGGCCCATGAAGATCCTGCCTACGTCGAGCTTCTTCAGCACATCAAGCGACCGCTATGCCCTACCAAATACTCTGCGCCCATATTGGAAACTACGTGAGGACCTGTATTGTGAGGAGGACCTCGTCCTGTATGGGGCTAGAGTTGTTGTTCCGGCCGCCCTTCGCCATCGCGTCCTAGCTTGCCTGCACGACAGCCACCGAGGAGCTGAGGCTACGAAACGACGAGCGCGACAGGCGGTGTACTGGCCCGGCATTGACGCGGACATTGTGAACACGGTCCGCGCTTGTGAGCCATGTCAGGTAATGCAGCCAAGCCAGCAGCGAGAGCCCCACCTCTGCGACGACAACCCCACCAGGCCCTTCGAGTCAGTGTCAGCTGACTTCTTCTCTACCGCGGGGAAGTACTTCCTCGTGGTCGCTGACCGACTGTCTGGCTGGCCTGTTGTGGTGTCTTGTGGCGTGGATACTACTTTTTCAGCAACGATTCGTCACCTCAGACAACTCTTCCGCGACCTAGGTGTGCCAGTTCGCCTACGCACGGATGGCGGCCCACAGTTCGCCAGCCAGGAGTTCGCCGCCTTCCTTGAGCGTTGGGGAATCCGCCACAACATGTCGACGCCCCACTACCCATAATCGAATGGTCATGCAGAGGCTGCTGTAAAATCAGTTAAGTACCTCATCCAGAAGGTGGTCCCTACTGGACACCTGGATTGTGAGGCGTTCGACAGGGGTCTCCTCGAGCTTCGCAACACCCCAAACCACACTGGTCGCTCCCCAGCCCAGATCCTCTACGGTCACCCCCTTCGCTCTTGTGTCCCCGCTCACGCTAAGGCTTTCCAGAAACAGTGGCAGGCAAGAGCAGAGAGCTGTGATCGTCGGGCTGCTGTTCGCCTACAAGATGATACAGACCGATATGACGCACATGCCCGGCCTCTCCCACCGCTCGAGCTCGACGCTGTAGTCCGTGTCCAAGACCCAACAACGAAGCGCTGGGATAAGATCGGCACCGTCATGGGCATCGCCAAGTCCCGTGACTACCTCGTCAAGATGCCCAGCGGTTGTATCTGGTGGAGGAACCGCCGCTTCCTTCGCCCGTCCATGTCCCCGTCCAAGGACCTGCCGCCCACGGACGCCACCCCACCTGGAGCAGAGTCACCCCAGCCCACTCTGCCTCGCCGCTCAGCACACATCAAGGGCAGGAGAGACGCTCAAGACACTGCGTGCTATGACCGTGAAGGGGGGAGGGAGATGTAGGATAGTATTTCATACAGTACTTGTGAGAGGCAGCGATGCGTTTACAATGTTATACAATAAAGCCGAGTTGGCACCTTAGTTCCCGCGCATCGCACCTCAGTGCTCTCACGGCTTGCCTCGGGACAGCAGCGTCCCCTCGCAACCCGGCCTGTACTTTCTTCCTAGCATAGAATAAAGGACCTACTTTACTTCGGTGTGTCCATTGCCTTCCCCACGACGTAGATGGCACATGGGCACCTACACAACGAGCAAGTCGTCCCACAAAGAGTGCCTTTTTTCTTTCTTTTATTAATTTTTTTGTTGCCCTTGGCAAGTGGCCCTCTTAAAAAAAAATAAAATGAATAAATATATATATATATATATATATATATATATATATATATATATATATATATATATATATATATATATATATGAGGAGGAGGCAGTAGACACCTCCTGAAATGATAATTACTCCCAGTGAGGTCTAAAGCACTGTTCAGGGGGTCCTGTGAACTTATCACTAAACCCAGCTGTGACCTCACTGAACGTTTCCCTTTGTGTCTCACAACACAAGGGGGCAGTCACAGCCTGCTCTCTAAAGACAACTCTCTTCCTCCACACGAAACTACAACCACCTAATAACACACACCCTTCACTCAAAATTTTAAAATCATCATGGCGACTCCTACACCAGCCTCGGAGTCCCCATCTGGGGAGGGGACCATAAATGTCCCCAGGTCGGACTGCCTTTCTGTCCACGACCCTAAGTGTCTTGACATCCCCCTCAACTTTTTCTTCATTAACTTTTGCAACATTTGCGGTCTAAGATATAATTTTCGATCTGTAGAACACCACCTCTCCTCTTCTAAACCTCATCTTCTTTTCCTCACTGAAACTCAGGTGTCTGAGGCAACTGACAGTAGCCCTTTTTCTGTTCCCTCCTACTTTCTCTATCCTCATTTTCGATCCAAAGCTTGGATGCTGCGTTTATGTGCACAATGACTTAACCTGCTCTCATGCCCATGCTCTTGAATCTTCTGAGTTTTCCACCATCTGGCTACGACTACAGAGTCACTCTCATACTAAATTTATCTGTGCTGTATACCTCTCACTTAACTCCTTTGACTATAAGAAATTCTTTGACTACTTAACTTTCAAAGTGGAGCACATTCTGACCCTCTTCCCTTTTGCAGAGATCTCCATTCTTGTAGACTTCAATGTTCACCACCAGCTTTGGCTTTCCTCTCCCTTCACTGACCATCCTGGTGAACTAGCCTACAACTTTGCTATTCTCCATGACCTAGAGCAATTAGTGCAACACCCTACTCGTATTCCTGACCGTCTTGGAGATACGCCCAACATTCTTGACCTTTTCCTGACCTCTAATCCTTTTGCTTATGCTGTTACCCTTTCTTCTCCGTTGGGCTCCTCCGATCACAACCTCACATCTTTATCTTGTCCTATCGCTCCAATCCCTCCTCAGGATCCCCCTAAACGAAGGTGCCTCTGGCGTTTTGCCTCTGCTAGTTAGGGGGACCTGAGGAGGTATTTTGCTGATTTTCCTTAGAATGACTACTTCTTTGTGTGCTGAGCACATAACAGAGGTGATACTGTCTGGCATGGAGGCGTACATTTCTCACTCTTTTTCTCATCATAAACCTTCTAAACCTTGGTTTAACACAGCTTGTTCTCGTGCTATACATGATAGAGAGGTGGCCCACAAAAGGAACTTAAGCCTTCCATCAACAGAATCTCATGCACTTTATATTTCTGCCCGGAACCATGCCAAGTCTGTTCTCCAACTAGCCAAAAACTCCTTCATTAACAGAAAATGTCAAAACCTTTCAAGATCTAACTCCCCTCGTGATTTCTGGCATCTAGCCAAAAATATCTCCAATAACTTTGCTTCTTCTTCTTTCCCTCCTCTATTTCAACCAGATGGTACCACTGCTTTCACATCTATTTCTAAAGCTGAACTCTTTGCTCAAACCTTTGCTAAAAAATCTATCTTGGATGATTCTGGGCTTGTTCCTGCCTCTCCTCCACCCTCTGACTACTTCATGCCACGTATTAAAATTCTTTGCAATGATGTTTTCCATGCCCTCGCTGGCCTAAACCCTCGGAAGGCTTATGGAGCTGATGGGGTCCCTCCTATTGTTCTCCGAAACTATGCCTCTGTGCTTGCACCTTGCCTAGTCAAACTCTTTCAGCTCTGTCTGTCAACATCTACCTTTCCTTCTTGCTGGAAGTTTGGCTACATTAAACCTGTTCCTAAAAAGGGTGACCATTCTAATCCCTCAAACTACCATCCTATTGCTTTAATTTCCTGCCTATCTAAAGTTTTTGAATCTATCCTCAACAGGAAGATTCTTAAACATCTATCACTTCACAACCTTCTATCTGATCGCCAGTATGGGTTCCGTCAAGGCCGCTCTACTGGTGATCTTCTGGCTTTCCTTACTGAGTCTTGGTCATCCTCTTTTAGCGATTTTGGTGAAACTTTTGCTGCTGCCTTGGACATATCAAAAGCTTTTGATAGAGTCTGGCACAAAGCTTTGATTTCCAAACTACCCTCCTACGGTTTCTATCCTTCTCTCTGTAACTTCATCTCAAGTTTCCTTTCTGACCGTTCTATTGCTAATGTGGTAGACGGTCACTGTTCTTCTCCTAAATCTATTAACAGTGGTGTTCCTCAGGGTTCTATCCTGTCACCCACTCTCTTCTTATTATTCATTAATGATCTTCTAAACCAAACTTCTTGTCCTATCCACTCGTACGCTGATGATACCACTCTGCACTTTTCCACATCTTTTCATAGACGTCCAACCTTTCAGGAGGTAAACATATCACGCAGGGAAGCCACAGAACGCCTGACTTCTGATCTTTCTAAAATTTCTGATTGGGGCAGAACAAACTTGGTGTTGTTCAATGCCTCAAAAACTCAATTCCTCCATCTATCAACTCGACACAACCTTCCAGACAACTGTCCCCTCTTCTTCAATGACACTCAACTGTCTCCCTCTTCTACACTGAACATCTCGGTCTGTCCTTTACTTATAATCTGAACTGGAAACTTCACATCTCATCTCTAGCTAAAATAGCTTCTATGAAGTTAGGCATTCTGAGACGTCTCCGCCAGTTTTTCTCACCTCCCCAGCTGCTAACTCTGTACAAGGGCCTTATCCATCCATGTATGGAGTATGCTTCACATGTCTAGGGGGGTTCCACTCATACTGCTCTTCTAGACAGGGTGGAATCAAAAGCTTTTCACCTCATGAACTCCTCTCCTCTAACTGACTGTCTTCAGCCTCTCTCTCACCGCCGCAATGTTGCATATCTAGCTGTCTTCTACCGCTATTTTCATGCTAACTGCTCTTCTGAACTTGCTAACTGCATGCCTCCCCTCCTTCCGCGGCCTCGCTGCACAAGACTTTCTTCTTTCTCACCCCTATTCTGTCCACCTCTTTAATGCAAGAGTTAACCAGTATTCTCAATCATTCATCTCTTTCTCTGGTAAACTCTGGAACTCCCTGCCTGCTTCTGTATTTCCACCTTCCTATGACTTAAATTCCTTCAAGAGGGAGGTTTCAAGACACTTATTCATCAATTTTTGACCACTGCTTTGACCCTTTTATGGGACTGGCATTTCAGTGGCCATATTTTCTTATTGGATTTTTGTTGCCCTTGGCCAGTGTCCTTCCTACATAAAAAATAAATATATATATATATATATATATATATATATATATATATATATATATATATATATATATATATATATATATATATATATATATATATATATATATATATATAAATTAAACCTATAACTTGAGAAAAATAAGGCTGGCATTTGTGTATATTGATGAAGAGATGATCATGAAGATGATTTTATCACTGATTAGACCTAGACTGGAATATGCAGCTGCAGTGTGGTTGCCCTAAAAAAAAAATATATATAAGGAAGTTGGAGAGAGTTCAGAGGACAGCAATGAAGATGGTAGCATGTATCAGGGACTTGTCATATGAGGAATAGTGACAAGGTTACACCTACCAATATTGGAAAAAAGGAGAGAAAGTTGAGATTTGATTGCAATATATAAAGTGTATCAGAAAGTGGATAAACCCAAGTTATTTAATGGTTTGGGATACACGAGATACTAAAGGACGCGGAAAGAAGCTGAAGAGTGCTTGTAGAAGAAATGTCAAAAAGTAGTTTCCTATATAGAAATATTGATCTATGAAACAGTCTGGATAAGGAGATAATAAATGCAAAAAGTAAACATGGATTCAGGGCTAAGTTGGATATTAAAAGACATGGAGATGGAACAGCAAGAGCAAAGCTCTTTTCCCATAAAGCACAACCAGGTGAATACAACTAGGTATACAAACACACACACACAATACACACTGCATAGTGTAGTGGTCAGCATGCTTGGATCATAACCGAGAGGGCCCAAGTTTGAATCCCAGGTGTGTTGAGGCAAATGGGCAAGACTCTTAATGTGTAGCCCTGTTCACCTAACGTAGGGGATGTAAGCTGTGGGGCTGTGACTTTGCTGTCCCAGTGTGTGATGTGTGAGTGGTTTCAGTCCTACTCAAGGATTGGTCACTATGAGCTCTGAGCTCTTTCTGTAAGGGAACGGCTGGCTGGGTGACCAACAACTGATCATATGTGAATAGCATACACATCTACAGTGGAGTTAATAGCAGCTGAAATTAAAACCACATAAGATAATAATATGGAAGTAACTTTACATTACATGCATCTCCTCACACAAGAACAAGGATTTCAAATCCTTAGCTGAAAACAGACTAAAGGGCACGAATAGTTAGTACTGCAAAGTATGGAAAAGAGATTATGTAGGATAATAGTAAATGGAGACTTTAACAGCAATATAAATTGGCAGGATATAGAAGTCAAAAATACTGGGAGCTACTGGGATAATATATTATTAGATTTGTTATTTTTCATATGGCAACACATCACATCTAGTACCAGAAAGAGAGACTTAGATGAGCAATACATATTAGATCTACAGTTTGCACAACAAAAAGAAGACATTGAAAACATAATTTGTACTCCCATGCTCAGAAAAAAAAAAATCGTCACTTATTGTTATAATATGATTGTACTGAAGCATATGACATTTTACGTCAGCAAATCACACCTCTGTTAGAGGTCACTTCCCCATGAGATACGCTTTGCCACTTCATGCCACCAGTTGCTGTGCTTCCTTCGCGCCGTCCAGACGGTTTTCAGCTGCTGCGAGTTTGGCAGCCTTCTTCCCGTGATCCTTCTGGAGTGGAAAGGCTTTGCTACAGCCTGTGACCCAGTTTGGGGCTGGCTGCAACACCACCCGTAATCTGTTTAGGAGCGGGGAGGGAAGTGCTTTGTTGATGCACTTGTGGAGCTGACGACTCTCACATTGAGCTGCACCGCCGCCTTCCTGTCGGATCCATGTCGGATGTCCTGGGCAGTTCCACCAGCAAACGGAGGTCGAGTAAGGACGGCGATTCTGAACATGCCAGGCATGTGAGGAAAGGATCCTCGCATAGGACTAGCTCCAGGAGCAGCCCTTCTCAGCAGGAGGCTCTTCAGGGTGAAAATAAAAGGTCCCAAGGTCACGTCTCTGGTGATGGCGATGACTCTGCTTCCCAGCACACACGTTCCTTGCCTTCTACCTCACGGGATGAGGCATCTGCGCCGCCCTGGCACATGGTGATGGACGCTTTGGCTGCTTTACGTAGTGACATGGAGAAATTGAAGGAGAATAGAAACTTAGGCCCCAGTCGGGGGGCTGATGACGCCATGGTGGCCGCCGATGTAAACTTTGGCCCTGCTGGCCGTGTGGTGCCTCCCTCGGGCGCGTCCACGGGATTTTCTGGCTTTACTCCAGCTGAGTATTACCTATCCAGTGATGATTGTGTCTCGCAGGATGACGGGCAGCCTGACAGTGTCAGGCTGCCCGTCACATCAACGCAAAGGAACTCAAAGCCATCTTCCTGGTAATGTGCTCATTTGCATCTCTTCTCAAAGGATGACATGTTCGGGTGTTTTGTGATAACACGACGGCGGTGAACTATGTCAATGAAATGGGTGGCACACGGTCCTCTCTGTGTAATGACATTTGCTGTGACCTTTGGGAGTGGTGTGCGGTGAATGATACCTGGCTTACCTGCTCTCATGTACCGGGTAAAGTCAATCTCATGGCAGACGCTGCATCTCGGACATTCAATGACAGGCATGAGTGGAAATTGAATGAAGAACTCTTTAGGGCCCTTTCTGAAGTATTTGGGGTTCCGAGCATTGATCTCTTTGCTTCTAGACTGAATGCTCAAGTGACTCGTTTCTGCTCCTGGAAACCAGAACATTTTGATGCCTTTTCCATCTGCTGGTTGCAGTTTGAACTAATCTACCTTTTCCCACCCTTTGCTCTGATTGCCAGGTGCCTACAGAAAATTCGAGGAGAGTCAGCGAAGGGGTGGATGGTGCTGCCTCTCTGGCCATCCCAGCCCTGGATGGGGACTCTACTCACTTTGCTGGTCAAGGAACCACGGCTGATTCTGAGGGTGGCACACGTCTTGTGTCACCCATCAACAGAGGAGGAACACCCCATTCTCCGACACACCCGACTGATGGCTTGCCTCTTATCCGGCAACGTCTGCGAGACAGGCATTTCTCAGGCTGGTACGGGCATCATCCTTGCCTCCTGGAGACCTGTGACTGCGAGGCAGTACCAGCCACATGTCAACAGGTGGCTACAGTTTTGTAGTAGCCGGAACATCAATCCCTTTGCTCCCACTGTAACTGATGTCGTGAATTTTCTGTCTGTCACTTTCCACAGAGGTGTTGGTTATACTTCAATCAACACTGCCAGGGGTGCACTTTCCTCCCTGGGGATTACTGTGGATGGTTGCAGTGCAGGAAGCCATCCTCTTGTCACCAGGTTCTTAAGGGGAGTTTTTAACTTGCTGCCGTCTGTCCCTAGGTATACAAGAACTTGGGATGTTCAGCAGGTGCTACAGCATCTGCATGCCATGGATCCTTTGTCCTCCCTCTCTTTAAAGGACTTAACACTGAAGCTTGTGATGTTGATGGCACTTACGCAGGCTGCCAGAATACAAACTTTGCACTGTTTGTTGCTGAGGAATATTAGTTTTGGGCAGGATTCTGTTTGTGTTTGGTTAGGGGAAACTATTAAACAGTGCAGGCCAAAGTTCAATGTGTGGTTTGTGACCTTTAAAGCATATTCTGCTGACATTAGATTGTGTGTGTGTGAAACTCTGAAAATGTATATTGCTAGGACAGAGGAGTTCAGAAATTCTGCAAATCAGGAGAATGGGAAGTTACTCTTAAGTTTTATCAAACCCCACAAACATGTAACGAGGGGCAATGTTGCAAGATGGATTTGAACAGTGCTCTCTCTGTCGGGGATAGACTCTAGCCAGTATTCAGCAGGCAGTGTTCGGCCTGCAGCTGCATCAAAAGCCAAAGCCATGGCTCTACCGATTGGACATATCATGGCAAGGGCTGGGTGGTCCAGGGCTGCCACTTTTGCCAAATTCTATGACAAGGAGATTGTCCCAAGTCACGATCTTTTCCAAGATGCTGTCCTTCAATAATCTGTTCATTTTGTTTGCATAGATGTTGTCTCTTGTCAACTGGTCCATGGCTATGCAAATTATTTTGAAGTTTGATTACTGCTTGTATCATTTATCCTCTCTGCATGTCTACAGTACAACACCCACATGGCTTCAAAACCTCATGGAGAAGCGACCTCTAGCAGAGATGTGATTTGCTGACATAAAATTAGTGAAGTACATGAGACTTACTGTAGGTCAGTTGAAATGTGCTTTGAATTTTATGAAGCAAATCACCTCTGCTAGAAGGGAGCTTTCACATGCCCACCTCTCCCACCCTACGGTCTGTAGCGTCTTGTGGCTTACATATTTCTAGCAGTGCAAAATGTTCAGTTACTTTCATGTGGTTGGTCGTACTCTTTAAAGTCTGGTGGCGTGAAGCGGCAAAACATATCTCATGTGAAAGCTCCCTTCTAGCAGAGGAGATTTGCTTCATAAAATTCGAAGCACATTTCAACTGACTTACGGTAAGTCTCATGTACTTCATTAATTATAAGTGAAAAGAAGGACTATGAAAAAAAAAACTAATTATAACAAAGAAAACTAAGATGAACTTCAGAAATTTTCATAGTAATAAATTGAGAACAAGAACTGGAAGGAGACATGGCCACACAGAATGAAGGATTATGTGAAATTTATGAGGAAAATAACTATTTTCCCTACTATTTTCCCAAAAGGACAGAGGAAAAAGCACCGATTTAATATTAATATTAAATGTGCTGAAACAAAGGCAACCCATGACTTACTATGGGGCAGATATATAAGATAACAGACCAGGTAAATGAAAGAGAATGAATATTCAAAAAAAATAAAATAAAATAAATAAATAAATAAAAAAAAGGCATTACTGAAAATAACATTCACCAAATGAAACTTTTCTACAACTACATAAAAACTAAAAGCAAAAGCATGGATAAAATACAAAGTACATATAATTCACCTAGAACCAGACTGACATAAGCAACCTCATGGCCAAAATGAGTTTTTATTGCATTGTCTTCCCCAAACTTCCTACTGCGAGAGAGCAGACTTCAGCATGGACTTGCAATAAGGTCAAAAATCCATCCAAGTGAAATTATCCACAAAACCTTCTTACTGCGCTTCTGTGATAGCTATCAGTTGCTGGGGCCAGAGAGAAGTACCATATTTGCCGGCACAATAAATGCATTTTTCATGTAAAAAAAGTATCTAATAATTACTGTGCATTTAATGTAGCCATAGTGCAGATACCTACATCTGTAAGCTGAGGCCTATAGGTGTGGAGCTGAAGCAGTAGTACACTAAGCACAAATATTGTTACTAATATCACTAATAATAAAATTCTCTCTCTCTCTCTCTCTCTCTCTCTCTCTCCCCCCTCCCCGGATGGAATGAATCCTCCTCAACCATCTGCTGTACAAGATCAGCAAATTAGACCCAGGGATCAGTGGCTTTGTTCAGCCTAGAAGCACTGCTAACTGTCTGGCAAACTATGTGTCAAACACGATTGATATAAAAAAGGCATTTGATCGAATGCAGTTCCTTGTCATCCTGATGGAGCTAACCAAACTTGGGGTCAAAGGGAAGCTCCTCCTGTGGATTCAAAGTTATTTGGATAACAGAAGAGCCAGAGTCATCCTTTAAGGCAAAGCATCAAGCTACTGTACACAAAAGAATGGAATGGCACAGGGAGGAATCATGAGTCCCATTCTCTTCAATGTGTTAATAAATGATTTGGCAACACTACCAAACCCAGAAGGCACACAATACATCAGCTATGCAGATAACATTGTGCTGTAAACCACAGGGAAGAACCTCATAGCAGACATGCAGGTAGCCCTGGATGTCCTCACACACACACGTGCAGATATTGGCTTCACTATCTTACTCTCCAAAACAAAAGCCAGGGCAAAGACATGCCACACACCCCTGACCCAACTCACATTTCAAGGTCACTACATAGACTGGGTAACCACACATTGCTACCTTGGCATGGTTGTAAGTCACAACGGTAACTGCAAGGCAGAGGTGACACACCTGAAGAACAAGTGTGGTGCTCACAAGTGAGTACTCATGGCAGTCTTGGAGAGGCATGGGAACATCAAGTACTGTGATTCTGGCCACATATAAGGCTCTGGTGTGCTCATTAATTGATTACGCAAGCCTGGTGCTCCTCACCATGTCTGACTGGTATGCAAAAGCCTTGGAAACTGCCCAGAATGAAGTGATGAGGACTGTGTTTGGCACACCACACTGGACAATTTACGGGCAGAGGCGCAGATACCAATGCGAGCAGAGAAAGTAAAATATACGATGGTCAACTTCATCCTCAAAACATCTCTATGGGATGACCACCCAGACCACTTCCTCATGGTTCTTCATTGCTATGAGAGGACGCAACATCCAGGAGCTTGGAGTCTCGTGAGAGGACATGAGGAACACCGCTGTGCCAGCAATGGGATGCACCAGGCCCCCTTGGTCACATATGCCAATGTGGCTTATTATCAAGTCACCACGACACAGGAAGCAGGAGTGTGTCCCTGCTGAACTGTAACAACATAGCCTGCAGAATATTCACAAGGATACACAAACAGCTGTGTATTTCACAGATGGATTCACCAATTCACACACTAGAATGACTGGCCTTTGGCCTTTGTGTGCCATTTGTCATTCACATGGTATTTTCATGCTATCTGCTCCTCTAATCTTGCTAACTGCATGCCTGATTTTCTTTTCTCTCATCCATATTCTGTCCACGTCTCAAATGGAAAAGTTAACCAGTATTCTCAATCATTTATCCATTTCTCTGGTAAACTCTGGAACTCCCTACCTGCTTCTGCATTTCCTCCTTCTTATGGCTTAATCTCTTTCAGGAGTGAGGTTTCAACAAACTTATCCAGTTTTTTAATTATTCTATGTGACATCTTTATGGGAACTGGCATCTTTTTATTAAAAATTTTTGTTGCCCTTGGTCAGTGGCCCTTTTACATAAAAAAAAAAGTAAATAAAACACATTTTTTTTAAATAAATATATGATGAAACATAAGTTTTTTTTTTTTTCAAATCCTTGTAAAAAAGGCATGCATCTTATGAAGAGGTGTGTCTAATACCCCAGCACATACAGTAACTCCCTCACCACAGCAGCATGGAAAGAGCCAGCCAACGATGGCTCATGCTGCAAGTCACGTGTCACAGCGGGACACCTAACCACCACACCCACACACTTCACACTCTCCCTCCCTCCCACCTGCTTGGTACTCTTGAATGACAGGCTGCTATCTTAATTTTGCTTTTACACAACACATAAGCTTTTCATTATTATGGCGGATAACAATATAGCCCCTGAAGAACTAGGACGCTCCAGGGGAAGAAAAAGGGTGTGTGATCCTGCAAAATGGAAGAAAAATATTGCTAAAAGACAAAGAAACATGGAGGAAGCCTATATGGGCTCTGGAAACATTGGATGACTTTCTTATTTTTTTATATTTTATTATCATTTATACCATTATATTTTCATAATGTTTATTAGCTCTTTAGTTTTAGTTTGTTCCAGTTACATTTTTTTAGCTTGTATCATTCTCTTTGTTTTGTCTTAAGTAGTACATGTATGTCACATGATTTTGCTTAATAAAATTGATAAGTTCACTAAAAAGAACTTTTTTAATAGTTGTCATTCCCCTAATAGTAAATAGAAAATAAAATAACTTTATAGAATAAAGGAAATAAACAATGTGTGGGCATTAAATATGATTTTAATGTAGATGTGTGATATCCTTAACAAAATTGTATCAAAGAAAAATGTAGCCACCTACTTATTTTTAATAATGTAATTTGATTGTAACTTAATGTAAATCAACTAAATAGTTGTAAAGGGCATGAATTACTGAATATTTTAATACCAATCATTACTTTCTATTTCAATCCAATTAAGAGATATTGCATTTTGAAATTTGCAAAACGTTTTTTTTTTTTTTTTTTTTTGTGCAGATCTACTGGACGCAGTCTAGATGGTCAAACCACCTTGAATGAAACTTCTCTTTTGAAAGAATTTAAATCATAGGAAGGAGGAAATACAGAAGCAGGCAGGGAGTTCCAGAGTTTACCAGAGAAAGGAATGAATGATTGAGAATACTGGTTAACTCTTGCATTAGAGAGGTGAGAACAAAGAAAGTCTTGTGCAGTGAGGCCATGAGAGGAAGAGAGATTCCAAGATTGGAAGAGCAGTTAGTGTGAAAATAGTGGTAGAAAATTGCAAGAGATGCAACATTGCAGCCACAAGAGAGATGCTGAAGACAGGCAGTTAGAGGAGAGGAGTTGACAAAAAGTTTTTGATTCTACCCTGTCTAAAAGAGTGGTATGAGTGGAACCCCCCCTTACATGTGAAGCATAATCCATACATGAACAGATAAGGCACAAGGTTTGGAGGGGGTGGAAATGAGAAAAATTGGAGGAGACAACTCAGAATGCCTAACTTCATAGAAGCTGTTTCAAGTAGAGATGAGATGTGGTTTCCAGTTTAGATTACAAGTAAAGGACAGACCAAGGGTGTTCAGAATAAAAGAGGGGAACAGTGGAGTGTTATTGAAGAAGAGGGGATATTTATCTAGAAGGTTGTGTGAGTTGATAAATGGAGGAATTGAGTTTTGAGGCATTGAACAATAATATAGTCCATTCAGAGAAAGAATCTCAGTGAGACCTCTATGTTCAGCTGGCATCCCTGCTGTCCACTGGCCCACTGAGTTTGAAAGAAACTCAAGCTCCCTAGAAATATATTTTTATTTTTTTCACTTAGCTCAACAATTACACAAGTTTTGCGAATTTTGTTTGCATCCACAGATGAAGGAACGTTTGTTAAACTGTATCACATTTTTCAACCTTGACAGGATAAAAAACAAAGTAATTATGACAAGTACAAGTTAAGAAATCAAATTTTATGGTTTATACACCATTTTACTTATAACTGATATGTCCAGCCATTGTGAAATTATGCTTAAAATAAAAAAAAAATGTCTTCATAGATATAAAACAATATTGAATATGGTAGTGCTTTAAGATTTTTCAGATAAGGCCAAGATTGGAATATGAAGCACCACTGTGGTCACCAAGCACAAAGAGGAACATCAGGAAACTTGAAAAGATTCAAAGAGCATCAACAAAATTGGCTCCAAGCTTGTCGGAAATGTCATATGAAGAGAGGCTATCGAAACAGGAATTGACAATACTGGAACAAAGAAGGGAAAGAGGAGACTCAATAGCTATTTATAGAATTATGAAGAATATGGAAGTGTTCAACAGAGAAGACCTAATAAAGTGAGAGATGAGACATACAAGAGGACACAGAAGGGATATAAAAAAAAAAAGTAACAGAAGCAATATGAAAATGAACAGCTTTCCCCATAAAGCAGTAGATATATGGGCTAGACTAAATAAGCAAGTAGTGTATGCAGATGATACATGAATTTAAGGCTATGTTGGCACCATGAAATACAAGGACAGGATAACACAAGCATAGCTCCCCTTCCATATATAACAACTAAGTAAACACAACCAGGTTAATAGACATATAATGCATGATGCAGACAGTCCTGCCTCATGTATCTTGCGTTTGAGTAACAACTTAGATTATAATATACCCATCTTTGTTTAGTAACTGAAATGTGATTAGAAACTACTAATAGGTGTTGAGTTTTTTTGTTTATTTAGTTATATTTCTATGAAATAAATTGCCTGAGAGAGAGAGAGAGAGAGAGAGAGAGAGAGAGAGAGAGAGAGAGAGAGAGAGAGAGAGAGAGAGAGAGAGAGAGAGAGAGAGAGAGAGAGAGAGAGAGAGAGAGAGAGAGAGAGAGAGAGAGAGAGAGATGGGGAGGGGGAGGGTAAAGGAGGTATGAGAAACATGAGGAATGGGGAGAGAGATGGGAAGGGGATGTGGAGAGGGAGAGGAAGAAGGCAAACTCAAGATAGTGTCAAAGGCAGTTCTAGCCAATGACAGGTGTGATGAGAAAAAAAAAAAAAAAAAAGACAGGTATCACTTTTGTTAGAAATACGGGAATAAAAGTTGCTTCATCGAGTAGAGAGCTGACTGTACCTATATGCTACAAAACACTAATACCAAGTGTTTATGCTAACAGTATCTAAAGGATCTGGTGATTTCACTTTACAGAACAGTTGTTATAAGCTAAATACTCACAACTAGGTTCAGTGTTTTCACATTTTTTTCGATCTCCTGCTACATGTTTAGTTTGATACATTTTTTCACTGGTTTCTACAGGGATTAATGGTTTATCTGGGAAATCTCCAAAAAGAATCAAATATCAGTACTGAAGAGATAATGTGACAGCCAAAACCATGCTGAGATGAAAAAAATGGACAATATTAGACACAATGACTTCTCCAAAACACCTGAGGCAGGAGATATGAGTTTGCAGTACTGTTGTAAAACTTCAGTCTCTACATGTGTTGTGGTTGATTGCACAAACATATCATGAAAGAACCAAGGTGTAAAAGGATGAGTTGTATTTTCAAAGAAAGTGGCAACTCAGAGAAGAGACTGGGAGACACAATATGAATAAACAAGTGGTAACTCAGAAGATGTCAACATGCAATCCTCACCAGTGTCCTGCTATGATTTAATATCAAAACAAGGTTGTTTCTTTCATATGTGCTTGGATTCATAGTTTTACATTATTTTCATAAATTAAATAGATAAAGTAAACTTTTAAAGAGGGGAAAATAACATTAATCCTGAGACAACAATACATCCCAAACCTAAGATAATATGTGTAGTATTTAACTCGCTTTGCAATATTTCTTGCTCTCTACTTGATGATGGTAGATGAAAATGTTCTCACTATTTTATTTGTTGGTTTTGATAACACACAAATGATGCATAAGAATTTTTTCTGCATACCAAGTTTTCTTGTGTAAAAGTAAGTCAGCTGGAGAATCTGGCTGTTTTTCCAGACCATTGCAAAGGTCTCAGTTATATAGAACAAAGACTTAAATGAACACATTTGGTGATGATGCAAAGTTGCAAAGGAAAATAAATGATGAAGGCTCATGTAAGGAGCTACAGAAAGACCTCATGGGACCCTATGATGTAAGAAATAGCAAATGGATTTTAATGTTCATTAATGTCATTTAATAAAATATGGCAGAAGTTCAGAGACCAGATTGGAATTATAACTTAGATAACAACACAATTCATGCATGTACAAAGAAAAAGGACCTAAGTGTAATAATAAACAACAGGTTATCACCAGAAGACCATATAAATGACAATGTAAGGAACATGCATCACTTCATGGCAAATATGAGGACAGTATTTACTAGACACACAAAAATAAAATAAATAAATAAATAAATAAAAAAAAAAAAATAAGAATATAGTCACAATATTTATAAAACCCATAATCAAATATGCAGCAGCAGTATGAAATCTACATCTACAGGAGAGAGAGAGAGAGAAAGAGAGAGAGAGAGAGAGAGAGAGAGAGAGAGAGAGAGAGAGAGAGAGAGAGAGAGAGAGAGAGAGAGAGAGAGAGAGAGAGAGAGAGAGAGAGAGAGAGAGAGAGAGAGAGAGAGAGAAATAAAGTGCAAAGAGCAACTACAAAATGGTACCAGACTTAAAAGATCTTAGGTATCAAGAAAGGTTTGACAAACTGAGGCTCCCAACACTAGAGGAGAGATGAAAACAAGGTGACATTATCATATGTACAAATGGGTAGAATGAAAAGAAAATATTGATATGGATTTTGTGATACCAGAACAATCAATACTAAAAGGACAAGAAGAAATTGTGCATAAAAAGTGAATAAAAATGTGAGGAAATATTTTTCTGATAGAGAAATTCAGTGACTGAATAAGTAAAGTGTGCAGGGAGCATTCATAGCTTTAAGACAAATGTGACAAACTAACTTTAAGACATGGTACATTAAGAGCTTGACTCAGTCATGTAAAAACACAATAAGGTAAGAACAATTAGGAAAGAAGACACACAAACCCACACACACCTTCTGTCACTGTCAGTCATGGACACCCTAGGCTGGACGTGACAGTCACGCAGGATTCTTCTCAGAATAAAACTGTCTCTTTGTGGTAATAATTTCAGCATCACATGGAACCCATCAATTCTGAAAGATGATAATAATCTCAATAGCACTAGTGATGATAAGAGTAGCAACAACAATAACAGTTTCTATTGATATGTACCAGGCTCAGATTCCTTTTAAAGGGAAATAGCACAGACAGAATGTCATATCTACAGGCTTAGATTGCTTTTAAGGGGAAACAGCACAGACAGCATGCCATATCTAGTCTTGTTGCAGGGATAAACATACAGCAGAGAGGGATCCCAGTCCCCTCACTCTGCCTCTTATGATGCACAGGGAATGTAAAACCAGTATTATCCCACTTAAACCATAGACTGTGTGACCAAGCTACATCTTTCCCACTGGGAAAATAATGGGTAATAATCATTTTGTTGCTCTCACTAAACCTGCCACACTCACATTAACTTTCTAAACTATCACACTTTCAGCCACTCTTTCAACAGCCAAACACCTGGCATCTGATCCCCTCAACCATTCTATATTTCATTCCTTCACCTTCACTTGACATGGCATCTGTCACCACATCTACCACACTTGCAAACACTCTTACCCATTTCAATTTCTTCCTTTCTATATATATTCAAACTGTAATGCAATGGAAAAATGCAGAAACATGAGCCAAAGTAGGACAGCCTTATGGTTTAGTCAGTTATAGCTTGTCCATCCAACCTGTCAGATTCAAATTTGAATCCTGGTCATGTCCTCCTTCCTCATTTATAATAAATGAATTTTTCAGTGTTTTGTAATGGTGAACATAGTTCTTCATTTAATCATTACAAAATCACCTGAGGATGCTGCACTTGACCCCTTCAACTACTCTACTTTTCATTCATGCACCCTTACATGATGCATCATATTTGTCACACACTTTCAATACAAGGCTTACAGTAATTATGCACTTAAACACAATGAAATACACAAGCAGATATGCAGTAGAAACTGATAAGATTTACACTTGAACCTGCACATATATAAAAGGAAATAAACATTTATGACAGCAATAATTGTAATCAATAACTTAATCATCAAAATCATAAAAGTT
Source organism: Scylla paramamosain (assembly GCF_035594125.1). Classification (NCBI taxonomy): domain Eukaryota; kingdom Metazoa; phylum Arthropoda; class Malacostraca; order Decapoda; family Portunidae; genus Scylla; species Scylla paramamosain. Next base: position 17,208,162 of record NC_087174.1, on the reverse strand, counting down.
TAGCAACATAATGTACCTTTCAGTAATTTCTCTGAAAGTTTATTTCCCCACAACACATGTCACTGAGTCAAGTCTCTATATAATAATTTAGGTACATAATGGAATACAATGTACTGATAATATCATTTATACCTATTTATCACACATAGTTGTCCAGCACTCACTGACCACCAAAACAAGGTTGAGCCATATCCACACCCTAGTCACAGTCTAGAATTTTTTTGATCATCATGAAACATGTGAATAAATTAAGACTAAATACCACATATAATATTAATTAATGACACCCACAATTTTTCCATGAATATATTGTAAAAACTAAATTGCTAATATGCAGTCAACATAAAAAAAAAAAAAAAAAAAAAAATATATATATATATATATATATATATATATATATATATATATATATATATATATATATATATATATATATATATATATATATATATATATATATATATATGATTTGTATGTACACTTATGTTAATGCATAATGATCCTAAGCCTATCCAATACTTTCAATTTTCATTCAGATAATGACTGAAGATGGGTAATGACCAATTTGTGACAAATTTCATCATACAAAAATATTATAATGAACTTCAGTAAAATAGAGATTATATCACTATTTTATTATATTATTTATTATTTATTTATATATTATATTATATTTATATTACTTATCAGTAAGAGAGCATTTTTTTACATAATATCAAACCTAATCTAATCTCTGAACCAACTGGAATCCCTCAAACATACTAAATTCAATATCACTGCCAGTTATAAATTTGCAAACTTAATCTGAATGCCAAGATATACACCAAGATGTAGGTAAAGAATCTGAAAGACACTGAAGACCATTTGTGATGTTTATAATATAATATAATATAATATAATATAATATAATATATTATAAAATAATAAAATAAAACAAGAGTTACAATCAAAACGGTTAAAATTTAGCATTCTGATAATAAGTAGTGTTCCTCTCCCCACTACCATAAGCACCTGGAACCTGCTCAGAACAGAAAGGTGCCTCCTCACCTAGCTGATTACCCTAAGTGCCAATATTCTTTTACTCTTTCACCACTCTCACCATGGCTTTTCTTAACTTTCTTATTAGACAGAGCTTCCCATTCTGAGTAATTTGAACCCCATATTGTCATGTTATTCGCCGAGTTTACCCTGAAATGGAACACATTTTCTTAGTGTTCCCTATGTTCCATTTTCCTTCTAAACATATCTTTATTCTCAATTTTAAGTTAGTATAAGGTTTATTTACTCATTTTATATCATGTAGTATTATTCTCTTCATAATTTAAGTTCTTTATATGTATGTATATGTAATGGAAAAGGTGTATTTGAAGGTGGAATGTGTTGAGGTGAGAGGCAATGCATGTCTGTCTCTTGTATCCAAGTCAGTAGAATTTCAGAACACATAGAGGCCCAAAGGAAGAGACAAGGGGCAGCGTTCTCACAGGATAAATTTGGGTGGTGTTGTGGTGATTGAGCAGGTGTGTGGAGGTATTGGCAATGTGGTGGTATAACCCTGATATCCAGGATCAGGTTGGTGACTTTTGTGGTACCAAGAGCTCTTGTTCTCTGAAATCTGGTTGGTGAGTTGTATTGATGTAACGCTGTGGGGTAGCATCAGGGTGAGAGGCAGCCATTTTATGGTTGGGATTATGGTGGTGTTGTGGCATTATTGGTGTCTTTGGGGATGGTGTTGTAGTGTTATAGGTGAACTGTGGTGATGGTATGTCTTGAGAGGTTTGAGGTGAAATACAGAAATAGTTGTTTGAGGACACAGTGATTGCATCTGGGGAAATTCCTGCAGCTGGGGAAAATATTCCAGCAGCCTGTGGAGTAAATGGGTTTTAGTGCTTTGTGAAGTGATGGCAATATTTGTGTGATAACTTTTAAGCAACAAGGAAGGCAATATAAGAGCATGAAGTAAAGGGAAATGTATTGTAATTGAGTGTGGGAATTACCCTGTGTTGGTCAAGGGTAGAAATTTGTTCCCTAGTTTCCTTTAGTGTGTACAGTAAAATCCCTCTCATCTGGCATTCGAGTATCTGGCAGCTTCAAGTATCCGGCACATTTTTCCCTGAGCCTTAAAATCAATAAAAAATCAATGTGTACTCATAAAATCGATTAAAATTCCCGTGCGAGGCATACTTTGTCCCCTCGCCACCAGAGCGCACTGCTTCGCGCCACCCGCGGCCCACTGCACTGTGTTTACTCAGTGACTCAGTCCCGCGTGTGCACTGTTTATCGCCTGATGCCTTCATCATGCCTAAAGTTGTAGAAAAGAGAAAGCGTGTTATGCTTACACTTAAGCAGCTGATCAGATCAGCTGATCTTTGTTATGGTAAGATGCGTGAGTGTAGGGTGGTGATTGTGGACATAATTTCACTTCTATTCAAGTATCCGGCATGTCAGCGGTCCTGTTGATGCCGGATAAGAGGGATTTTACTGTATTACCTCAATTTAATGGTAAGTTAACATTATTATCATTATATTCTGTTATCAAATAGAATAACTGAGTTTTCTACTCCAATACTGATCTGGCATTGAAGTGATTCCTGGTGTTGTGCCAAGGTAAAGGTTTTGTGGGAGGATTTAATAGCTAACAATTTCGGATAGGTCAGGTAGGTATTCGAGACCTTTAAAATTCCAGACCTTTAAAACTTTTTGGGTTCAGTATACTGTCCACTTTCTAGGAAAAATAACTGGGATTGTGAAAATATATATACCCACCACAAATTATTCATAATACTGACTATATTTAAAATATTTATCTATTTTTTGAAGATGCAAGCTTGCTTCCTCCCATAACAATGCTTGGAAGTGACACACCTATGAGTGTGATGGATGGGTGAGCACTGATCTGCCTCAGTGAAGGTGAGTTCATTTGTGTGTACATATGTGACATTTGTTGTGCAAGCATGAAATTAGTCATGGTGACTGATTCTTTTGTTTGAGAATGCAGCAGCTGGCCAGTTATAATAAATACTGGAGGAGGAGGTAGTAGACACACCTGCTGAAACGATAATTACTCCCAGTGAGGTCTAAAGCACTGTTCAGGGGGTACTGTGAACTTATCAGTAAACCCAGCTGTGACCTCACTGAACGTTTCCCTGTGTCTCACAACACAAGGGGGCAGTCACAGCCTGCCCTCTAAAGACAATTCTCTTCCTCCACACAAAACTACAAACACCTAATAACACACACACCCTTCACTCAAAATATTCAAAATTGTCATGGCAACTCCTACACCAGCCTCAGAGTCCCCATCTGGGGAGGGGACCATAAATGTCCCCAGATCAGACTGCCTTTCTGTCGACGACCCTAAGTGTCTTGACACCCCCCTCAACTTTTTCTTCATTAACTTCTGCAACATTCGTGGTCTAAGATCTAATTTTCAATCAGTAGAACACCACCTCTCCTCTTCTTTTCCTCACTGAAACTCAGGTGTCTGAGGCAACTGACAGTAGCCCCTTTTCTGTTCCCTCCTACTTTCCCTATCCTCATTTTCGATCCAGAGCTGGATGTTGCGTTTATGCGCAATGACTTAACCTGCTCTCGTGCCCATGCTCTTGAATCTTCTGAGTTTTCCACCATCTGGCTACGATTATAGAGTCACTCTCAAACTAAATTTATCTGTGCTGTATACCTCTCACCTAACTCCTCTGACTAAGAAATTTTTTGACAACTTAACTTCAAAAGTGGAGCACATTCTGACTCTCTTCCCTTTTGCAGAGATCTCCATTCTTGGAGACTTCAATGTTCATCACCTGCTTTGGCGTTCCTGGTAAACTAGCCTTCAACTTTGCTATCCTCCACGACCTAAAGCAACTGGTGCAACACCCTACTTGTATTCCTGACCATTTGGAGATACGCCCAACATTCTTGATCTTTTCCTGACCTCAGATCTTTCTGCTTATACTGTCACCCTTTCTTCTCCGTTGGACTGCTCCAATTGCAATTTCATATCTGTATCTTGTCCTATCGCTCCAATCCTTCCTCAGGATCCCCCTAAGCGAAGGTGCCTCTGGCATTTTGCCTCTGCTAGTTGGGGGGACCTGAGGAGGTATTTTGCCGATTTTCCTTGGAATGACTACTGCTTCCGTGTCAGAGACCCGTCTTTGTGTGGTGAGCGCTTAACTGAGGTGATAGTGTCTGGCAGGGAAGCGTACATTTCTCACTCTTTTTCTCGACCTAAACCTTCCAAACCTTGGTTTAACACAGCTTGTTCTCATGCTATACATGATGGAGAGGTGGCCCACAAAAGGTACTTAAACCTTCCATCACCATAATCTCATGCACTTTATATTTCTGCCTGGAACCATGCCAAGTCTGTTCTCCAACTAGCCAAAAACTCCTTCATTAACAGAAAGTGTCAAAACCTTTCAAGATCTAACTCCCCTTGACTTCTGGCATCTAGCCAAAAATATCTCTAATAACTTTGCTTCATCTTTCCCTCCTTTATTTCAACCAGATGGCACCACTGCTATCACATCTATTTCTAAAGCTGAACTCTTTGCTCGGACCTTTGCTAAAAACTCTAACTTGGATGATTCTGGGCTTGTTCCTGCCTCTCCTTCATCCTCTGACTACTTCATGCTACCTATTAAAATTCTTCACAATGATGTTTTCCATGCCCTTCCTAGCCTAAACCCTCAGAAGGCTTATGGACCTGATGGGGTCACTCCTATTGTTCTACGAAACTGTGCCTCCGTGCTTGCACCTTGCCTAGTCAAACTCTTTCAGCTCTGTCTTTGAACATCTACCTTTCCTTCTTGCTGGAAGTTTGCCTACATTCAGCCTGTTCCTAAAAAAGGGTGACCGTTCTAATCCCTCAAACTACCGTCCTATTGCTTTAATTTCCTGCCTATCAAAAGTTTTTAAATCTATCCTCAACAGGAAGATTCTTAAACATCTATCACTTCACAACCTTCTATCTGATCGCCAGTATGGGTTCTGTCAAGACCACTCTACTGATGATCTTCTAGCTTTCCTTACTGAGTCTTGGTCATCCTCTTTTAAAGATTTTGGTGAAACTTTTGCTGTTGCCTTGAACATATCAAAAGCTTTTGATAGAGTCTAGCACAAAGCTTTGATTTCCAAACTACCCTCCTATGGCTTCTATCCATCTCTCTGTAACTTCATCTCAAGTTTCCTTTCTGACTGTTCTATTGCTGCTGTAGTAGACAGTCACTGTTCTCCTAAATCTATTAACAGTGTTGTTCCTCAGGGTTCTGTCCTGTCACCCACTCTCTTCTTATTATTCATTAATGATCTTCTAAACCAAACTTCTTGTCCTATCCACTCCTACGTTGATGATACCACCCTGCACTTTTCCACGTCTTTTCATAGACGTCCAACCCTTCAGGAGGTAAACATTTCACGCAGAGAAGCCACAGAATGCCTGACTTCTGACCTTTCTAAAATTTCTGACTGGGGCAGAGCAAACTTGGTATTGTTGAATGCCTCAAAAACTCAATTCTTCCATCTATCAACTCGACACAACCTTCCAGCCAACTATCTCCTCTTCTTCATTGACACTCAACTGTCCTCCTCTTCTACACTGAACATCCTTAGTCTGTCCTTTACTTTAATCTGAACTGGAAACTTCACATCTCACCTCTAGCTAAATCAGCTTCTATGAAGTTAGGCATTCTGAGACGTCTCCACCAGTTTTCTCTCCCCCCCCAGCTGCTAACTCTGTACAAGGGCCTTATCTGTCCATGTATGGAGTATGCTTCACATGTCTGGGGGTTCCACTCATACTGCTCTTCTAGACAGGGTGGAATCAAAAGCTTTTCGTCTCATCAACTCCTCTCCTCTAACTGACTATCTTCAGCCTCTCTTTCACCACTGCAATGTTGCATCTCTAGCTGTCTTCTACTGCTATTTTCATGCTAACTGTTCTTCTGATCTTGCTAACTACATGCCTCTCCTCCTCCTGCAGCCTCACTGCACAAGACTTTCTTCTTTCTCTCACCCCTACTCTGTCCACCTCTCTAATGCAAGAGTTAACCTGTATTCTCAATCATTCATCCCTTTCTCTGGTAAACTCTGGAACTCCCTACCTGCTTCTGTATTTCCACCTTCCTATGATTTGAATTCCTTCAAGAGGGAGGTTTCAGGACACTTATCCATAAATTTTTGACTACTGCTTTGACCCTTTTATGGGACTGGCATTTCAATGGGCATTTTTTTTTATTGGATTTTTGTTGCCCTTGGCCAGTGTCCCTCATACATAAAAAAATAAATAAATAAATAATAAATAAATAAATAAATAATTTAGTCAATCATAATACTTTACTTCATCCTGAAGAGTGAGAAGCACCTCAATTTTAAACATATGAATTAGTCTGAGGAAGATGTCTGTCTGCAGCAGGTGTTACCTAGATTATTTATAGTGCATCACCAGATTTTATGAAGATGAATAAGGTAACAACTTTGTATGCATTTCTGAACTTTGCCAGTTATGTTATGTTAGTTTAGTTAGGTTAGATGAAGCTAGTTTGGTTTGGTTATGTTGGTTTGATTAGGTTAGGTTAGTTCAGTTAGGTTAGATTAGTTTGGATAGGTTAGGTTAAGTTAGGTTAGCTTAGTTAGTTTAGATTAGGTTGGGTTAGGTGGTGGTGCATGACAGCCAGCTGACTGCCACAGGCAAGCGTCAGCCAGTCCTCTCAGGAGGAACATTGCAAGTGAGTGTTACTGCTGTGGTATTTATTTGTAAAGTTGAAACTATTTTTTCTGGTAGATTTCAGTCTATTTTGTATTAATTTGCTTTCAGCTTTTATTGCAAAACATTAGTTTCTAAGAGAATTAGGAGTCAAGGGGAATGAAAAAAAACTAAACTATTTTTACTGGTAGATTTCAGTCTATTTTATATTAATTTGCTTTCAGCTTATATTGCAAAACATTAGTTTCTAACAGAATTAGGGGTCAAGGGGAATGAAAAATAAAAACTAATGATTTGTGGAAAAACACAACATGTAGATTGATTCAAAGCAAGCCAAAAACTATCAGAAAAAAAATTGTTTAATCTGGAAGAGACTGGTTAAAAATTACCTAATTGTCAACCCCATATACTATAAGCAGATGCTAAATACTCAAGTTAACTCACAACCACTGGTAAATTCAGACAATGAACAACATGAAAGAATTGTCAAGTTACTGGAATTTTGTGCCATCTGCAAATTGTGTTGTGAATCAATGTGCTAACCATTTCTGGCAATTGCAGAGTGTTGGTGTGGCCCAATGAGCAGGAAAAATTTTCTTGACATTTATCTGTTTCATTGTCACTATTTATAGTAAATTTTTACAATAGGACCAAACTGCATTCTGAATACAAAACTATGTTATTTATTTATGTTAAACTCTGAGCCATCCTTGCTAGCAATGTGTATTAGGCGAGTAGGACAGGGAATGAAACGTGTGAGTCCTAAGACAGCTGGAGCAGAACTAACTTGTACCACACCTGCTATTTATTTCATTGGCTTCGACACAGATTAAAAATACACAGTGTGAAACCCCAAAACCCCGAACATCTGAGTAACTCAATTGAACCCCGAATAAACCCACCAACGTATCATTATGTTTCGGACCCAACACCCCCACTGAAACTAATGATGGGTATATACAATACAACACACATTAAATCAATACACACTCCTGTTTTAACTATCTACACACCCATAATAACTTTACTGAAATCACAAAGCTTTACTTTAGGTACAGGTTTAGTGAACATATCAGCAATATTTTGATCAGATGGTACATAGTTAAGTTGCACTACACCTCTCTGAACCTCTATCCTAATAAAATGGTATCTAATATCTATGTGCTTTGATCTCTGATGCTGGACAGGGTTTTCAACTAATTTTATGGCACCTTGGTTATCACAGTGTATAGTACAGCTGTTTATCGAAGTACTTCCTGTCATATCTTCCAGTAATTGCAATAAAAACTTTGCCTCTTGAGTAGCGGCAGACAAGGCCATATGCTCAGCTTCACAAGTAGACAGAGCAACTGTTCTCTGTTTTCTAGTCTTCCAAGAGATTAATGGACCCCCACTGGAAAGTTGGAAGCTATACCCGGTAATACTTCTGCGATCTTGTGCATTAGCCCAGTCAGCATCACAATACCCAATCAAATTCAGTGACTCATCTGACTTTTTAAAAGTCAAACATTGATCAATGGTACCTTTCAAATATCTTAATACATGCTTGGCCATAGTGAGATGAGAAGTAGTTGGATTAGTCATATTCTGAGACAATTTAGTTACAATAAAGCACAAATCAGGTCTAGTACATGTCATTACATAGATCAGACTTCCAACTAATCCTCTATACATATTGATATCAGCCAGTTTTGATTCACTAGAACTAATACATACTTTGTTCACATCCATGTTACAAGGAGTATAGGCAGGTTTACAATGTTGCATACCAAATTTCTCAAGGATCTTTTCCACATATTTAGTTTGATTCATTTTAATTACATTATCATCAGTAATTCTGGTATAAAGACATGGGTCAGCAAATGACTGAGTTAAACTTAGGTCAACCAAATATGAGTGCAACAGTGAACTCCAATTTCTACCACTTTGTTTGAGACCATACAAGGATTTCTTTAATTTGTACACCAACTTCTCGCCACCATTACCCTCCACACAGAAACCCTTGGGTTGTTCAACATAAATTTCACAATCAATAGGTGCATTTAAGTAGGCAGTTTTTACATCCATTTGATGAACAACCAGGTCATGTTGTACAGCCAACTGCATTAAAGTTCTTACAGATGTGATCCTAGTAGTTGGGGAAAATGTTTCGTGATAATCTATACCTGCCTCCTGAGAGTAACCCTTAGCAACAAAACGAGCCTTGTACCTTGTCTCATTGTTAGGGTTAAACTTCAGGTCATATACCCACCTACTTCCCACAGCTTTTCTACCTTCAGGCAAAGTAGTAAGCTCAAAAGTCTCATTATCCTTTAGAGCTTTCATTTCCAATTCCATAGCTTCTCGCCATTTATCAGAATCAGGAGATGCAATAGCATCTTGATATGTATAAGGTACACTGGCTAGTTTATAGCAATAGTCAACAGTACAATTCACAATACTATCCAAAGCCTCATCCATTTCATCACCAACAATACAGTCACCAAAATATATGGGTTTACGTTTTACTCTTTCTGACCGCCTTAAACACACACTGTCCTCTGTTTGGTTACCAACTTCTGGGCTAGCTTCAGTGTCAGTACTACGTGTTGTAGTCCAGTCACATTCACTACCCCATGCTACATCTGAACTTACATCTACGCTAGGCCTGGTAAATTTGACACATCCAACTTTCCTTACTGTACCAGTCTTTGGAAAATATACAAGGTATGCTGGACTAGACTTATCATAGCCTACAAAAATTCCATCCTCACTTCTGGCATCAAGTTTTTTCTTCTGTTGTACATAGGCATAACATACAGAACCAAAAATGTGCATATTACTAATATTTGGCTTTTTACCTGCAAAAGCCTCGAATGGAGTCTTCTTAATCCTAAGGTTATAACATGTTTCTAATGTAAGCAGAGGCCATAACGGCATACGTCCACAGAAACTTTGGCAGACCAGACTCTATTAGTAAACATCTGGCCATTTCAAAAAGAGTACGCCAGCCTCTTTCAGCGGTACCATTTTGGTGAGGTGAGTAGGGAGAAGACATTTCATGCTTGATTTTATTTTCCACGAGTAAATCTGCGAATGCATTAGAAGTAAATTCCGTACCTTCATCACTTCTGAGACATTTCACTGAGCCATAGGAAGAAATGTCTGCTATGAAATGCTTAGTTGCCTGTAAGGTGTCACACTTATATTTGAGGAAGTATATCATGATAAGACCGGAGTAATCATCAACAAAACTGAGTGCATACTTAAAACCGTCCTTGGCAACAGGATCAATGGGACCAGCTAGGTCACAGTGTACCATATCTAGTTTAGCTTTTGAACGCTCATCAGCTTGTCTGTTTCTAAACTGAGTCATTTTCCCTTTAACACAAATGCCACAATCAAAGTCCTTTTTGTCACTAATTTTCATCCCGTTCACTACACCTTCAAGTTTCAAAATATCACTCACATTACAATGACCGAGAATTTCATGCCACTGTCTCAATGTATAGGACGCCCTATTTGAACACACAGTATTGTTTAAGAAATACAGTCTACCATGCTTAACTATGTCAAACTTTGTACCGTTTGTAGATGTTAACTCTGCAGAATTTGGTTTAAACTCGATTGATGCACCCTTCTCAGTGGCAGCTTGAACCGAGAAAATATCTTGCTTGAAGGAAGGTACATAGAGAGCATTTTCCAGAATTGTTGTATGAACATTGCCACAAGAGTCTACAAGGGTAACACAGGCATCACCTTTCTTTTTAACCAGATTATTTGTTCTACTACCATCAGCTAGTTCAATAAAATGTCTCTCAGGATCAAATTGCTTGTCAAAACACACAAATTTGGAGTCATCATTGATTATATGAGTAGTTGCACCACAGTCCACCATTAACTTGTTAACCACAACACATGATTCAGTCTCTGATCTCCGAAGCCCCACTTTAAACACAAAACTGTGGCTCTGACTGTCATAATCATCACTATAATCTTTTACGTTCCTGGCAGAGTCTTTACCACTGTTACCCCCCGAACTCTTCCAACAAAACTTCGTATCGTGGGAGTTATTCCTGCAGTTCTCACACCATCTTCTTAAAGTCTGGTTCGGTCTAGAGACACGGCAGTCGACCGATTTGTGACCCTGAAGACCGCACTTGAAACACGTACCACTGAATTTACGAGACTCTATCCTCATCACTCTGTCACTGTCACTTTTGTCGCCGCACGACTTCTCTGTCTCCTCGAAACTTCTGAGAGACACCTTGAACTCAGCAAATGTCAATGCCTTTTCTCTTTGTGTAATTACAGTCATAAATGGCTTGAATTCCATAGGTAAACCCTTAAGCACCATTGCCACCAACAAGCTGTCACTAATAGTTTCACCAGACATTTTAAGTGCAGTTGCCGCCGTCTCGGCTCGAATCACATAGTCTGTAACACTCTCGTTTTCTCCCTTAAGCAACGTTGTGAGCTCCGTGTACAGTGATATGACCTTGGGTTTACCTTTCGATAAGTAGTGTTCCTGTAAAATCCTCAGTGCCTCACGTCCATCGTCCTTCGCATCACGCATCACAAGGGATAGACTACGGTCATCCAGGAACTGAATCAACTCCGCAAATGCCTCGGCATTTTTGGTAACGTCTGCAGCAGTCGTACTTGATGCAGGAGGATCAATCACATTATGCAATTTCTGTAGCCGCATGTAGCCCAAAAACTTCACTTCCCATAACTCGTACTTGCGCTCATCACCGTCAAAATACAGTCTGTTCCTGGGCCCATAACCTGTTAAACTCTGAGCCATCCTTGCTAGCAATGTGTATTAGGCGAGTAGGACAGGGAATGAAACGTGTGAGTCCTAAGACAGCTGGAGCAGAACTAACTTGTACCACACCTGCTATTTATTTAATTGGCTTCGACACAGATTAAAAATACACAGTGTGAAACCCCAAAACCCCGAACATCTGAGTAACTCAATTGAACCCCGAATAAACCCACCAACGTATCATTATGTTTCGGACCCAACAATTTATTTATTTACTTATTTTTTATAGACGATTTTGAGCATAAAACACATCGGAAATACTTTGTTTTGCCTCTTCAACCTCATCAGCCTTGTGGACTTGTCAGAAAGCAGGGTTTATGGGTGGGGAACACAAAAATGGTCATAGTACTTGAATGGAGATGATAGCTTAAAAGAAGGTAATCTTAACTTAACCTGACCTAATCTAAATTACATGCATCACCCAACAAAAATCTCCTGTATCATGGAAACTATTGATTTGCAACAAAAACTTTAATAAAGTTAGGATAAATTTTTACACTTGCACCAGTCTCTATTCCAAGCGAAACTAATTTTTTTTCTGGTAGTTTTTGGCCTGCTTTGAACGAATCTGTATTATTTTTGTAGCAAATCAGGTTTTTTTGTACCCCAAACCTCCCCCATCAGAAACTAATGTTTTGCAATAAAAACAAAAAGCAGATTGATATAAAATAGACGGAAATCTACTTGACAAAAATAGTTTCATCTTCATAAATAAGTAACAAAGCAGTAACACTCACTGGACAGACTGGGCTTGTCTGTGGCTGCCAGCTGGCCGTCATGCACCACAACCAACTTAACAAAACTAACCAAACCTAACCAAACTAAAATATCCCAATTAAACTAACTTAATCTAGCCTAACTAAACTAATCTAACCTAACAGGCAAGGCAAAGAAATGAAGTCATTACCTTATGTAGTCATAAAATCTGGCAATGCACTGGTAATAATCAAGGCAACACCCACAACAAAGTAATTTTCCTCAGCCTAATTAAAATATTTCACATTGAGCCACTTTCCCTCCTCAGGGTGAAATAAAATGCTGATTGGCTAAATACAATATTTTTTTTTTTTCTAATTGGCCAGTGGTTGCATTCTCAAACAAACCAATCAGTGACTAATTCTGTGCTTGCACAATAGGCGTGACATACCCATACACTAACGAACGCACCTTCACTGGGAAAGATCAGTGCTCACCTATCCGTCTCATGTGTGGCTGTCACTTACGAGCGTTGTCAAGGGAGTAAGAGAGCTTGCTCCCCTACGTTGAGACTGGTATAAAAGAATACCAAGTTTCGCAGCATCCATAAAGATAATTAAACACAATACTGCTAAATGTGTAAAGCGTTACGGTCATCTAAAATAATACCTTAGTTATTTACATTCATTGGCTAAACAAATGTTTCCCTAACTTTAACATTCAGGTTTAATGTCTTAACACTGTGGGACACTAACCGGTAAATTACTAGATTAACAGCGCGGCTCTATTACCCATTATTGTTTGAGTGAAATGACCACAGGTGGTGTGTGCAACATACAGACTTTGCCTTAGATCATCAATACAAGTAACACAGCGAGCTGCTGCACTGCAGGCCAACGCTGCCTGGTGAAGAGCTCTAGTCCCTGCCCAGGGGTAGCACCTCCCACCTTTCAGGGAATGCACTTTACGTCGCCGCGTCTGACTCGCTCTGCCACCGTTTTCGTTGTTGTTGTTGCCACTGATCTTGATCTTGATCTTGATAGTACAGGTGGCACAGGATCACTCCTGAGCTAGGCCTTTGGATCGGCAACTCCTGTAGAAAGGGGAAAAAAAAAAGAGAAACGAACAGCATCCTCTATCCTAATTGTTCATACACCTGGCACGCCATATTCTCTCCAGAAACTCTTTCACCGCCTCAATCATCCTTTCATTCGCCTCTCTACACAGTCCCAGCAACAACACCATCCATTCCTTTCCTGTCTTCTCCACTCTTTCATTCCTATCATGCCCTAACTCAGTCAGTATCACTTGCATCATCTCATTCCTGTCTCTGGCATACTTCACACACTCCAGCACCACATGTTCCACCGTCTCATCCTCTCCCATGTCACACATCTGGCACACTTTGCTGCGGGACTCAGACCACCTGTAACTCCTTGCATTCACATCCATACACTGTGCCCTCGCTCGGAAGAGAAGATCACCGCCCAGGCTTCCATCATACCACCTTTCATACCTCGGGGCCTCTTTCTCCTTGTACCATTCCAGGGTCTTCTTTCTTTCCATCTCATTCTTCCATTCATTCAGTCCCACACATTTCACTTCTTTGTCTATCTCATTCTTCCATTTTCTCACATCCCATTCGGCTCCCACTCTTCCTCCTCTTGTTACCACCCATTCACGCTCATTTTGATTCCTACCAGCCATTCTTATCGCCCACACAACTTGCAATCCATTCCTGTCTGTCATTCTCATGCATCTCTTCCTCCATTTGCTTCCACTTTCATTCCACAGGTACACCTTCCTTGCTATTCTTGCATCATCCATTCTCTCAAGCCTAATCTTGTACCTAAGTGTGGCTTTTGTCAGTCTTTCTCTAAAGGTGCTCCATCCCATGTCACCTCTCAAGGCTTCAACTGCTGTGCACCTCGGTGCACTCAGTGCCATCCTTCCGTGATCCTGCCTTGATCCTGATCTTGATCTTGATGGTACAGGTGGCACAGGATCACTCCTGAGCCAGGCCTTTGGATCGGCAACTCCTGTAGAAGGAGAAAAAAAAAAAAAAGAGAAACGAACAGCATCCTCTATCCTAATTGTTCATACAACTGGCACGCCACATTCTCTCCAGAAACTCTTTCACCGCCTCAATCATCCTTTCATTCACCTCTCTACAGTCCCAGCAACAACACCATCCACTCTTTTCCCGTCTTCTCCACTCTTTCATTCCTATCATGCCCTTACTCAGTCAGTATCACTTGCATCATCTCATTCCTGTCTCTGGCATACTTCACACACTCCAGCACCACATGTTCCACCGTCTCATCCTCTCCCATGTCACACATCTGGCACACTTTGCTGAGGGACTCAGACCACCTGTAACTCCTTGCATTCACATCCATACACTGTGCCCTCGCTCGGAAGAGAAGATCACCACCCAGGCTTCCATCATACCACCTTTCATACCGTTTATTCAGTTCAGATCTTTATCTTGAAGCTACAGGTGGTCCGATGTCATAAGTAATTAAAGCGTTTTCAGTAGCACTCCGCTACCGGAGAGGCGTTAGGGGGGGTTTTACACGGTCAAACATGTTGGCCAACACGCTTGACAACACGACATTTGAGAGAATGTTTGAACGTGTGAAAGGGGTAAACATGTTTGACGAACGTGTTGGACGGATGTCTGACGGGGCCTGACTTTTGTGGGCGGAGCTTGCTCGGTGCATGTCCATGTTTGAACGTGTGAACGGTCATCAGTCTTGACGCCATACATACTCAAATCTCGCCGAGGTAACATCTCTAACATCTTCAGTGACAGGCGTAGTGTATCAATTGCAAAATGAGTGACACGTGTGCCGTTAAGGATAAGGAAAGGGAAGTAATGGTGGATTTCATTAATATATACAGGAAGCATGTGGCTTTGTGGAAGGTGAAATCAAAAGAATGCTCAAACAGGAATTTAAGAAATAAGGGAATAGATGAACTGCATGGAAAGCTACAAGAACTTGACCCACATTGTACGCGGGATGATGTGATGAAAAAAATAAATTCTCTCCGTAGTTCGTTTAGAAGAGAACTTCGAAAGCATGAGAGCTCTAAAAAGTCTGGAAATTCAACTGATGACATTTACACGCCCACTCTCTGGTATTTTGAAGACATGATGTTCATATGTGATCAAGAGTTGCCACGAGAGAGTACATCAAATATGGAATCTGTTAATGAAGAGGTGAGTTGCAAGGATTTGCCCAAAACTGGATAACAAGTAACCTTCAGAACCAGAGTGGCCGTTTATTTATTCGTTTTTTTTTTTTTTTATTGGCTATGCATAGATGACTTTATTCAGTTTCATCGGTGCTTTCATATAATCTGTAGGTTTTAAAATGTGTCTCCTGACTTCTCTGGTATATTAGTCTGAAGTTTCAGACAATTTTGTATTATGAATCATCATTTCATTAAGAATCCAACATGTCAATCTGGATCTGAAGGCTAAACTTGAGCCAGCCATTTGCATAATGAATCAATTAAACTTATCATAACCATTGTATTAATTTATTTTGGAAAGAAATATTACAGCACACTATTTAAGCCAATTCCAATCAGACTGTACAGTTTGAGTTTGAAGGTGTAGACTAGCCTTTCCTATTTTCATGATTTATATGAAGTCTTTGCCATGCTACTGCACCGGCATTCACAAAGTAATCTTTAAATCTATCTCTTACTACCTTTGCAATTTCAGGATAGTTTCGTGATCCCTGACCGTGTTGCAAACCTGCTAAATAATTAGGATCTGCAGTTAAGCCTGGCAAAATCATCTTGCTTATTCTATCCTCCTTATGGAAGCAGTCCTCTGGGGAATAGTCTGAAGGGCATGCTTTCCGCAAATAGTTATGTAGCACAACACATGCCATGACAACTTTGTCAATACTTGTCAATTTGAGATTTATACAAGTGTGGAAAATTCTAAACCGGGAAGCCATAATGCCGAAGGCATTTTCTGCCACTCTCCGTGCCCTTGACAGCCTGTAGTTGAATACTCGCTTCTCACTATGTAGGTCCTTTTGAGAATAAGGTTTCAAGAAATCTGTCCTTAATGCAAATGCCTCATCTCCCATGAATACATATGGCAAAACACAATTTGAAGTAGCTGTTACTGACTCATGTGGGATGCAGAGCTTTTCATCTTTGAGTTGCTTACCAAATTCTGTATTATCAATGACTCCTCCATCTGATACGCGACCATTAGTTCCAATGTCTGCCATAATGAATTCGTAGTTCGCATTTACAACTGCCATTAACACAAGACTGTTATATCCTTTGTAATTCCAATAATAAGACCCTGATTCTGATGGCGGCGTTATCCATACATGCTTTCCATCAACAGCACCGAGACAGTGGGGAAAATTCCATCTAAACTCGAACTGTTCTCCAACAGTCTTCCACTCCTTTTCTGTTGCCGGAAACTGAAACAGATAAAAGATACAATGCTATGAGAGAGAGAGAGAGAGAGACTTGCACTATATTTATAGGTGTTCTTTCTAGAGTGTTGCTGAGCCACCAGCTGATGATCAAATACCTTCATGCAGCAATGCTCCTGTAGTGAAACGGAGCAGGGGAAACACTACTAAGGCAGATTACATTTTAAACCTGGTCGCTCGTAACTTAGAAGAGAGATCTGAGAGACATGATACTCCTAATGAGACATTTGGGAAGTACGTAGGCCAAGCACTCGACTCCCTGGACAAGAAAACAGCAGGCTTTGCTAGGAAACTGATAAATGATGTGCTTTTTGAAGCAGAGAATGGGAATTTGTCTGCCTATTCTAAAATTGTAACTGACACATACCATTCACATGAATCATTTGCATCACCAGTACCACAGTGGTCAAGTTCCTTTCATGTAAGCGATAATTTTAATAGTGATTCCAATATGTCACAATATTTTGCCAATTTTCAGCCCTTGTAACAATTTCATATGTGGCTGGCAATCAAAGAGTGAGATATAAAGGGTTATAATTTTGGATTGGTTTGGGTTTTGTCCCTTCGTTTGCCACTGTGGTTAGAAAGCATTGCACATTTCAACAGAAGGTTTCAGTATTTTTCACATATTATTACTATGTACTGATTTTCCTCAATAAATGAACATTACATATTGCATATCATAACCCACCTTTAAATAATCCTTCTTAAGTACTTTGTAGATGGCAACACAAGTTTCTGGTATAATCTTGGATAAGGTGCTAGTTCCCATTACAGCTGAAAATCTCAAGTCTTGCAGAGATCGGCCTGTTGCTAAGAAACGGTGTTGCGATCAGCCGTTCATGAGGGCCAATGGACTTCCTCATTACGGTGTCTTTACATGTAATGAATGGAGTGACCATATTCAAAAGTTCTAAATATGTTGATTCATCCATGCGCATATAATTGCGCCATTCATCTGGGTCTAATTTCAGCTCTTTCATTAAATTGGTATGTGAAATTTGGTCCCTTTTCAGCAACCAGTCCTTTGTCCACTTTGAACGCTTCCTTTTCTTTTCGTTGAGGGCAATCACTATCCCGACTGCCATCACCTCGTCTTGGGTAAGTGACATGTTGTTCCTTCTCCTTTTGGCACCAACTGAGGTTGTCTGTCAGTTTGGTTTGAACGTGTAAACACTCTTCAAACATGTTGTGTTGGAGGTTTGATGAGCGTGTTGGCCAACATGCTTGACCATGTAAAACCCCCATTAGGGTTTCCGGGAGGACAAACCCAAATACTCGCTCTGATTGGCCGAAAGGTGTTGCCACTGCTTTATTATTAAAAATGGCGATTCTGAGGCACGTAAGAACATGATATTTTTTATATGTGAAAAGATCAAAGTAGTAACCTGTTCCTGGTATTGGAATTCAGAATTGTCCATAGGGCCTGAATTAAGAGTTGTATCGTCTCGGGATATCTAGAGGCTGTTCAGACCATAGTCTACTGAGCGACGTCCGTGGCGGTTCATGTGACTGTGACTTCGAATTTCTTGTTATGGGAACTTGATATAGTTTACGCATTATTTTCGTAAGATACTAAATGAAATACAAGGATGACTAGATATCTTTACTGTTCTTTGCTATTGACACATGTATAGTAACAGAACTGTCGAAATATGAGGTCTATTTTGAAATGCTGCGGCTGTAAGACGAACACCGCCTAAATTATGGCGCGGCTCTCGTACCAAGAACGGCCCCACCACACCAGGAATTCCTCCCATTTGTTGAAATTCCTGCTCAATTTCAGGAATTTGAGGAGTTAGCCACAAAAAGACATACTTTCCTGCCTCACACAGGACATCAATCAATCTCTGGACTCACTCAAACACTGTAGTCTGTGACACACCGAACACCTCCGAGATTTCACGATAGGTACTCTGTGTGCCTAAATACCACTGAGTGAGGTACAAAGATGATCTTGGACCCAAATATAGGCTGGTACCTGAAGGCTCCTCACCATAAGCCTTGTGTATCAAGTCCAAGGTGTCGTCAAAAGATTTCCTTGTGAGGCGAAGGTGCCTGAAGAATTCCATCTCACTCATATTCAGAACATCTGCCAGGCCCTCCTGCTTTGGATGGTGTTCCCTACAAAAGAAATACAAAATTAGTATCCAGTTGAAAATATTAACATAGAGCTTATTTGGGATTTGAACAAAGTCTTTGCCTGTGGGAAAATCTTTCCTAAATCTAGCATGTGGTTGGAGACCATAGTATTGATCGAGAAATGGGTACCCAACACAACAACCCAACATAACCACACCTAACCTGACATAAACTATATATAAGAAATTAGTATTTGGACATTAGAAGACCTTAATAAAACATAACCTAACCTAAATTGGAAGTGCCAAACCTACCTAACCTGGCCCCACCTGACCTAACATAACCTAACATAGCCTAACCTAACTATATAAATGAGCAATGAGTATTTGGGCATTAGAAGACCCTAATAAAACCTAACCCGACCTAAATTGGAAGGGCCAAATACCTAACTCATTCTAACCTAACCTAACCTTTCCCTAATTAGGATTGTAGTCTATTATTAAACACAATTTTAACCCCACAATTTCACTCTGCTTCATAGCCATGCCCACTACCGTAGACATGTGAACACTGTAGGAGGAGAGGAAGATAAGAGGAAGAAACTTAATAAATTTAAAAATAAATAGAAAAAATCAGTTGCCAAAGAAACAAATATATCCTATTTTCTTCCAAGCCTTCACGAAACCCTTTGTTTACACATAATACATTGGTAAGAAATGGCGGACATAATTACCTTTCCATGAAGTAAACAGTAGCTACTGCTGCGGCACCCATCACTACACACATATCTGCCTCAGGCTGTATCTCAGCAATGCTTGCAATGGTTAGAAGAGGCTTCAAACAAGGACTTGACATAAAAGACTGGTAGTCATCGTCTTCCATGTATGTATCAGAGTCGGTGCTGCTGTTCCTCTCCATGTTTATTTCTCGCATTCTCGGTAGTAGTATATGACGATGCTTCCACTCCGTGATCTCTCAACTAAGGCGTACAACAGTTTTTCCGGCAGGAACAAGCGAGGGTCGTCTGGCAGCGGAGTAATTGTGTTCAGTACGCTCCCATCCTTCAACCCCTGACACTGTTAGGTGCTACTGAAAACGACTAAAGAATCTAACAAGCGATGATGTGCACTAGAATCATATAGGTAGAAGATAAGTGTCTCATTACATCAGAGTTCATAAACCGAAAATTGATGGATAATACCCTGGGTGCATTTAGGACAAATCATTAAACTAAGCTCAACCTGAAAGCAAATTTAAACACACGGTGAGTTCAGTTGAACCAGAGGTGCAAAGCGACCACAGCAAAACATTAGTATTAACAGGCGACTGCTCAAATAACCAGCAAATAAGAATAATTTAAAATGAAATCTAGAAGCATGTGTAATAAATTTTAAGAAAATCCTTAGCAACAAAGCAAGGTTACTTAACAAGAACTATTAAAGAAGGTAATGAGCTAATCGGAAATGGCCAATTAACCAAAGTTAAATTACAAAGGGTAATAGAATGTCTAAGGAAAAAAAAATAAGTACCTATTTCGACTACTTTTAACCAATTAGATAATAGATGGTTAACTGAGGAAGGTTTTGAAGCCCAAGACCAAATTATTTCAGAATATGAACAATAAGAAACAAAATATGGTGAACAGTTAACTAAATTTGAAGATGAAATAGAACTCTTGAGCGGTAAGGAGTTTGAAATTGGTACCTGAGTTTGATGAGAAGAAGGTGACAGAATGGTTTAGGAGATTTGAGAAGGCAGCCTCAGATTGGCCTCAGAAGAGATGGGTTGGCTTGGTGGCTAATATGTTGAACGGCAAGGCCTTGGAAGTTTATGATAGAATGTCAGTTGAGGATCTGAAGAAGTATGAGGAGTTCAAGGCTGAAATCTTGAGAGCTTATGAGCTGCGGCCGGAGGCTTATAGGTTGCAGTTCCGTGGAGGAAAGAAATTACCTAGTGATTCATATCCTGAGTGCGCATTCGAAAAGATTGCTAGCGAGCAGGCCACCTACTACCGTGAGTTAAAAGAGTTCATGGTAATGGAGCAATTTGTAAACGTGGTTGAGAAAGAGTTGGTGTCGCTGCTCAAGGAAAAAAAAAATAAAAGCCTAAATGAGGCAGCCACGTGGGCAGATGACCACTTGTTGGCGCATCGGCATGTGCCGCGTTTAATTGGTGGTACGTCGGGCAGAGCCAGTGAGTTTGTCTGATGGCGCGGCCGACGCCCGTTTTTTTTTTTTCCCGACAAACTGGCACCCAAGTTATAGTAGTGGCTTCAGTAATAAGTCTGGGCAAGTAATCCCTGTAGGTGACAGGTCTCCACCCAGCCCACGATGGAGGCAGACTGGGAGCATGCAACACAGCACTCTCAGGTACAGCACCCAGCCCATGTGCCATTACTGTAAAAATACTGGCCATTTTAAATTTAACTGTCCTAAGTTAGTGACCTCCACAGCTTCCCATACCCCCCAGAAGCCGGTGGCTTTGATAGTGTCTCATGGCCATGACCAGGAGAGTGAGGAGGTTCGCCCAGTATTTGCTAGTAAGGGTATCAAGGCAGGGAGTACTGTCTTCTCATCTGTTGGTTACCTCAACGTCTCTTGCGAGGTCTGGATTAGACCGGTGCCGTCCTTTCTTATGCAGGAGCACTGTTGAAATTGCTGTGGTTGAATACCAAGTAACTGTTTTGAGAGAGACAGCCGCACAGTGCAGGAATGTGACAAGGGGGCGAATTGCCCCCGATCAGCCTGTATAGTACCGGAGAATTGGCGCCGCAGAAAGCTTTGCCACGGAGGAGATAAGGGTGTCATCCCCGCTAGTGACCGCGGAGGCATGGGTGGCAATAGCGGAGGACCTGCCAGTGTCCGGTGTTGATTTCCTTCCTGGCAGGAGAGAAAGTTTGGGTGTAAACTCCATCCAAGAAAACCGTCCCAGATGTGGAGGCTGCTGATGTTCGTGATTCTGTTTCTGTTGTTATTCGCCCTAAGGCGAGGCGATCACTCCGGCATTGGGTGCTCGCGGTTTCTGCGACTGAAATAAGGCAGGGCCACCAAAAGAAGAATGCAGTATTTGTACTGATGCCACATTGAGGGCAGAGTGCCCAGAGGCCAGTCCCGCTTCTGGCAAGGGTTTTGACAAGTCAGAATTGGACTCATGTTTGAGTCAGTGTGCTGGGGCTGACTGGAAAATCACAGAGCCACCGCAAGAGGCACATGACTTTGGTGGGAGTGGTGCCGAAAGCGAGGCTGGAGAGATGGATTTAGGTTGTTTGTTTGATGGTTTGTCTCACCCTGCGGAGGCTCGCGGTGGTGAAACTCAGGCAGGGTTGTCACCTGGAGTGGAGGCTGTGGACACCGATACTCAGTCTGCGCCCCAGTCTGTTGTGTCTGGTATGTTAGGGGTCACTTCCGAGGGCAACTCCTGATTCTGCTGGGGAGGTGGAAGTTTCCTCCTCTGTGGAGTGTACCGGAAGCAGGGAACAGGCTGCTTCCTTGCTAGGACCAGACACGGTGGATGTTTGCTCACGTAATGAGTCACCTGTGCAGGCAGCTGCAGCTACAGCTACAGCTACAGCTCGCGTATGTGCAAGGCCCACTACTTGCCAAGGCAGGAGCAGATGGCAAGGAAGCTAAGGGTCGAGCAGTGTTGGCAGGTAGTAACACTATTGTGAATAGCCGGCAGAGAGAGGACAGAGGTTTGGAGCTCCATTTTGATGTGCAAGGGTACAGGTAGCACATGTTGGGCACAGCGATGTAGAAGGAAGAATGAAGGAAGAAGGATGGGGAGGAAGACGAAAAGGGAAGAGAGAGAGAAAGAAAAGACAGGCTGGGGATTGAGAATTTGACACATCTCTGACAGGTAGCCTAGCTGCCGCAATTAGTAAAACATTTATCCGTACAGAGCCACTTATATTCCTCACATAATTTTCCTTACTCCCCATTGTTCATTCAATTTGAGTCTCACCCAGCGTTTAGTAGAAGAGTTGCCATTGACGATAATGTATTCAGTACTCATCCAGCTCCTATAGTCTAGTCACCAGAATTTCAAGAAATAATTGTTTTATTTGTATCAGGTATCAGCCTACTATGAGGCGAGGCGTCGGCGCAGAGTGGGGTGTGTCCCAGTTCTCCCCCCTCCCCTCTAGCAAGAGTCATTGTCTGAGACGCAGATGCAAGGTGTGTTCTCACGCTTTAGACAGTCTTAGTCCAACTACCTCATTAGATAGACATAAGGTCTTAAGGCAAACACACGACGGAGACTGGGTGGGGATTTTTACAGTTAGATGTGCCAGTTGCTCTATGGGGATAAGTGAGTAATTACCGGTGATTTGCCCCAGCTTATATGGGTAGTGTAAGAGTTTCTATATCAGCCTACCTGGGAGTGTAATTAATTGTAACATACTTCATATCAGGGACATGACTTCTCGGCTGCATGTGTGTAAGCCGAGCTTTGTTACAGTGAGAGGTGAATTACCCTCCTGCCTGTTTTTGTAGGCACTTGTCTGTGTACATGTTTTGTTAAATGCTACTGCTGGTCCAGATTCCTGGAGAGTGCTTGGCCACAAATTATCATAAATATATTACCAGGTAAGGAAACTCTACTCCCTCTGCAGGCCCTGTCAAAGCTTGTTGTCTAGGAGGCAGTAAACAACTCTATTTAGCGAGAGATATAACATTTTGTTGGGCAGTGAGTGGATTTATTGCTGAGGGCGATTGTCGAATTGGGTTTTATAACTCATCCTTATATGTGGTTATTGTTCATTGTAACTGTCTCTCCCTAGAACGTGGCTGCCGATTCTTTCCCAGTTGTTGGAGTTAGTAATTTGCGGACTATTTCCTTTGTCTGTGGGAGGGTAAAAACAGGCTGGCGACCTCATTATAGTCTGTTCAGAGCATGACTTACGTTCAAGGTTTGGCTAGTATAGTGGTTTACCTCTAGCCATGTTGCCAAATCAATCTTCGTTCATGGGCCTCTCTTTTGTTTCCCATCCGTTTGCTATTTGAAAGTGATACTTTATGTATTCTGTATATAGTAAAGGAAGCTACAGAGTACAATGAGTGTCGATGTTTAGGAATAAAACTACGATTTATATAAATTCTATGACGTGGCAAATATTTTTTCCCATGTTGCCACGTTGTCCTGGTAGTGGTGGTGGTGGTGGTGGTGGGGTATCATTAAAAGGGATTAGCACTCCCACGTAGGTGTGTGTGTGTGTGTGTGTGTGTTGAAAGAGGAGCAGTGGGAGAGGGATTCTGAAGAAGTGACGGAATAAAATGATGGATGTGTTGAGGGAGACTGCTCACTTCCTTTCTTGCCACCACCCAGGATGGAAGCTACAACTCCGACTCGCTCGCGTTCCAGGGTCTTGCACAGCAGGGCAATGGAAATGCTTTACTACGTCAACAAATATTTCACTGAAGAGAAAGCTTGTAATGGATTCCTTATCTCATCTTCAAAAGCAACTGCATGGACTGCAAAAGCCACCAACGTTTCCGAGAAAACTGTCCAAAGAATCTGCTCGAAACGAGGTCGGACATCACCACCAGAAAGGACTGTCTTTTTGTCACCAAAGAAGAGGAGGTATTCTGCACCTGTCACCACTCTAGACGACTTTGATAAATGTGTAGTCAGAAGAACAGTCTTGGCATTTTATAAGAGGCATGAAATCCCGACTCTGCTAAAAATTCTAGAGCTGAAGGAAAAAAAAATATCCTTAAGTGGCTGCAAAACCTCCCTTCATAAGATTCTGCAGGAGATTGGCTTCAAATATGCCAAGGTTGATGGCCGCAAATTCTTGATGGAGAGGAATGATGTTGCGGCAGCTCGCACTGCATTTTTTGCAAGACATATAAAAGTCAAGGAGGCCTCCCAAAACATCGTATATCTGGATGAAACATATATAGATGGTGTGGAAAAAAGTAGAAAATTGATAATAAATAAATACTACATAAATATAATATATATATATATATATATATATATATATATATATATATATATATATATATATATATATATATATATATATATATATATATATATATATATATATATATATATATATATATATATATATATATATATATATATATATATATATAAGTGAGAGAGAGAGAGAGAGAATGAGAGATAAACAGGTGTGAAGGAAGGGAGATTGACTGTTAATCCGATAATTGGCGAACGAACTGGCACCGTTGGACTCATGGAAATTCCAGAATCTGCCACACCTTGAACGGACTTCATGCTCTGAACCGACTATAGCGTTATGACCTGGCGTTATGACCGGTCGTGTAAAGAGTTTAAGAGTCAAAAGAGGACCTCGTAATTCATATTAAGCCCTGCACCCAGTCATGTAGGTGGTGAATTAGGGGAAGCTAGTTCATTTGAGGCAACTGTGGGAAGTGCAGGGATTTGTGGTCATAACAATAATATATATATATATATATATATATATATATATATATATATATATATATATATATATATATATATATATATATATATATATATATATATATATATATATATATATATATATATATATATATATATATATATATATATATATATATATATATATATATGAAGGTCTTCAAAAAGTTCATGGAAAAAGAGACATTTGGAAAAAAAAAACAGTTAACATTATGATGTTTAATTTTCAACATATACTCCATCTACATCAATACACTTCTACAAGCGTTGATACCAAGCTTCAAGTCCACCTGTGTAAAACTGAGAACCATGCGATCTAAATCATGTCAAATCAGCTTTTTTTTTACAACTTCAGTTGATGGGAAATGGGTACCTTTCAATTATTTTTTTCAAGATTGAAAACAAAAAAGTCTGATGGGGCTAAATCGGGACTCTAAGGTAGGGGTCAGATGATTTCCCATCGAAATTCGCGTAAGATCTCATGTCTGTCGAGCGCCACAAGTAGAGACATTGTCGGGATAGGAGAGGACTTGCTGGTGCAGCATTCCCGAGCGTTTTTCCGTGAATTTCTTGGCCAATTTTCTCAAAACGCCTTCATAATATGCAGCTATACTTGTTTCTTGTTCTAGAGGAGGTCAACCAGTAAAGTCCCCTCTGCCTCCCACAAGACAGTCACCATGACCTTCCCTATAGAACACTCATTTTGCCTTGACTGGCCCATTTCCATTATTGAAGGATAAGTGTCTTGAAATCTCCCTCTTGAAGGAATTCTAGTCATAAGAAGTGGAAATACAGAAGCAGGCAGGGAGTTCCAGAGTTTACCAGAGAAAGTGATGAATGATTGAGAATACTGGTTAACTCTTGCATTAGAGGTGGACAGAATAGGGGTGAGAAAAAGAAGAAAGTCTTGTGCAGCGAGACCGCGGAAGGAGGGAAGGCATGTAGTTAGCAAGATCAGAAGAGCAGTTAGCATGAAAAAAGCGGTAGAAGACAGCTAGAGATCCAACATTGTAGCGATGAGAGAGAGGCTGAAGACAGTCAGTTAGAGGAGAGGAGTTGATGAGACGAAAAGATTTTGAATCCATCCTGTCTAGAAGAGCAGCATGAGTGGAAACCCCCCAAACATGTGAAGCATACTCCATACATGAACGGATAAGGCCCTTGTACAGAATTAGTAGTTGGCAGGGGGGGGGGGGAGTTAGGAAAAAAAAATGGCGGAAACGTCTCAAAACACCTAACTTCATAGAAGCTGTTTTAGCTAGAGATGAGATGTGAAGTTTCTAGTTCAGATTATAAGTAAAGGACAGATCGAGGATATTCAGTGTAGAAGAAGGGGACAGTTGAGTCTTACTGAAGAAGAGGGAATAGTTGTCTGGAAGGTTGTGTCGAGTTGATAGATGGAGGAATTGAGTTTTTGAGCCACTGAACAACACCAAGTTTGCTCTGCCCCGTGTCTCTGACACGGAAGCAGTAGTCATTCCAAAGAAAATGAGCAGAATACCTCCTTAGGTCTACCCAACTAGCAGAGGCAAAATGACAGAGGCACCTTCGCTTAGGGGGATCCTGACGAGGGATTGGAGCGATAGGACAAGATACAGATATGAGATTGTGATCGGATGAGCCCAACGGAGAAGAGAGGGTGACAGCATAAGCAGAAGGATTAGAAGTTAGGAAAAGGTCAAGAATGTTGGGCGCATCTTCAAGACGGTCAGAAATACGAGTAGGAGGTTCCACCAATTGCTCTAAGTCGTGGAGGATAGCAAAGTTGAAGGCTAGTTCACCAGGATGGTTAGTGAAGGGAGAGGAAAGAAAGCTTGTGGTGAACATTGAAGTCTCCAAGAATGGAGATCTCTGCAAAAGGAAAGATAGTCAGAATGTGCTCCATTTTGGAAGTTAAGTAGTCAAAGAATTTCTTATAGTCAGAGGCGTAAGAGGTATACAGCACAGATACAGGAGGAGGTAGTAGAATACAGGAGGCAGTAAACACCTGCCAAAACGATAATTACTCCCAGTGAGGTCTAAAGCACTGTTCAGGGGGTGCTGTGAACTTATCATTAAACCCAGCTGTGACCTCACTGAACGTTTCCTTTTGTGTCTCACAAAACACAAGGGGACAGTCACAGCCTGCCCTCTAAAGACAACTCTCTTTCTCCACACAAAACTACAAGCACCTAATAACACTCACACCCTTCTCTCAAAAATGTTAAAATCATCATGGCGACTCCTACACCAGCCTCGGAGTCCCCATCTGGGGAGGGGACCATAAATGTCCCCAGGTCGGACTGCCTTTCTGTCCACGACCCTAAGTGTCTTGACACCCCCCTCAACTTTTTCTTCAATAACTTCTGCAACATTCGCGGTCTAAGATCTAATTTTCAATCTGTAGAACACCACCTCTCCCCTTCTAAACCTCATCTTCTTTTCCTCACTGAAACTCAGGTGTCTGAGGCAACTGACAGTACCCCCTTTTCTGTTCCCTCCTACTTTCTCTGTCCTCATTTTCAATCCAAAGCTAGATGCTGCGTTTATGTGCGCAGTGACTTAACCTGCTCTCGTGCCCACGCTCTTCAATCTTCCGAGTTTTCCACCAAATGGCTACAACTACAGAGTCACTCTCAAACTAAATTTATCTTTGCTGTATACCTCTAAACTAACTCCTCTGACTATAAGAAATTCTTTGACTACTTAACTTCCAAAGTAGAGCACATTCTGACCCTCTTCCCTTTTGCAGAGATCTCCATTCTTGGAGACTTCATTGTTCACCACCAGCTTTGGCTTTCTTCTCCCTTCACTGACCATCCTGGTGAACTAGCCTACAACTTTGCTATCCTCCACGACCTAGAGCAATTGGTGCAACACCCTACTCGTATTCCTGACCGTCTTGGAGATACGCCCAACATTCTTGACCTTTTCCTGATCTCTAATCCTTCTGCTTATGCTGTCACCATTTCTTCTCCGTTGGGCTCCTCCGATCACAATCTCATATCTGCATCTTGTCCTATCGCTCCAATCCCTCCTCAGCATCTCCCTAAGCGAAGGTGCCTCTGGCGTTTTGCCTCTGCTAGTTGGGGGACTTGAGGAGGTATTTTGCTGATTTTCCTTGGAATGACTACTGCTTCCATGTCAGAGACCCGTCTTTGTGTGCTGAGCTCATAACAGAGGTGATAGTATCTGGCATGGAGGCGTACATTCCTCACTCTTTTTCTCGTCCTAAACCTTCTAAACCTTGGTTTAACACAGCTTGTTCTCGTACTATACATTATAGAGAGGTGGCCCACAAAAGGTACTTAAAAGCCTTCCATCACCAGAATCTCATGCACTTTATATTTCTGCCCGGATCCATGCCAAGTCTGTTCTCCAACTAGCCAAAAACTCCTACATTAACAGAAAGTGTCAAAACCTTTCAAGATGTAACTCCCCTCGTGACTTCTGTCATCTAGCCAAAAATATCTCCAATAACTTTGCCTCTTCTTCTTTCCATCCTCTATTTCAACCAGATGGCAACACTGCTATCACATCTATTTGTAAAGCTGAACTCTTCGCTTAAACCTTTGCTTAAAACTCTACCTTGAACGATTCTGGGCTGGTTCGTCCCTCTCCTCCACCCTCTGACTACTTCATGCCACCTATTAAAATTCTTCGCAATGATGTTTTCCATGCCCTCGTTGGCCTAAACCCTTGGAAGGCTTATGGACCTGATGGGGTCCATCCTATTGTTCTCCGAAACTGTGCCTCCGTGCTTGCACCTTGCCTAGTCAAACTCTTTCAGCTCTGTCTGTCAACATCTACCTTTCCTTCTTGCTGGAAGTTTGCCTACATTAAACCTGTTCCTAAATAGGATGACCGTTCTAATCCCTCAAACTACCGTCCTATTGCTTTAATTTCCTGCCTATCTGAAGTTTTTGAATCTATCCTCAACAGGAAGATTCTTGAACATCTATCACTTCACAACATTCTATCTGATCGCCAGTATGGGTTCCGTCAAGGCCGCTCTACTGGTGATCTTCTGGCTTTCCTTACTGAGTCTTGGTCATCCTCTTTTAGAGATTTTGGTGAAACTTTTGTTGTTGCCTTGGACATATCAAAAGCTTTTGATAGAGTCTGGCACAAAGCTTTGATTTCCAAACTACCCTCCTACGGTTTCTATCCTTCTCTCTGTAACTTCATCTCAAGTTTCCTTTCTGACCGTTCTATTGCTGCTGTGGTAGACGGTCACTGTTCTTCTCCTAAATCTATTAACAGTGGTGTTCCTCAGGGTTCTGTCCTGTCACCCACTCTCTTCTTATTATTCATTAATGATCTTCTATACCAAACTTCTTGTCCTATCCACTCCTATGCTGATGATACCACCCTGCACTTTTCCACGTCTTTTCATAGACGTCCAACCCTTCAGGAGGTAAATATTTCACGAAGGGAAGCCACAGAACGTTTGACTTCTGATCTTTGTAAAATTTCTGATTGGGGCAGAATAAAACTTGGTTTTGTTCAATGCCTCAAAAACTCAATTCCTCCACCTATCAATTCGACACAACCTTCCAGACAACTATCCCCTCTTCTTCAATGACACTCAACTGTCCTCCTCTTCTACACTGAACATCCTCGGTCTGTCCTTTACTTATTATCTGAACTGGAAACTTCACATCTCATCTCTAGCTAAAACATCTTCTATGAAGTTAGGTGTTCTGAGACGTCTCCACCAGTTTTTCTCACCCCCTCAGCTGCTAACTCTGTACAAGGGCCTTATCCGTCCATGTATGGAGTATGCTTCACATGTCTGGGGGGGTTCCACTCATACTGCTCTTCTAGACAGGGTGGAATCAAAAGCTTTTCGTCTCATCAACTCCTATCCTCTAACTGACTGTCTTCAGCCCCTCTCTCACCGCCGCAATGTTGCATATCTAGCTGTCTTCTACCGCTATTTTCATGCTAACTGCTCTTCTGATCTTGCTAACTGCATGCCTCCCCTCCTTCCGCGGCCTCGCTGCACAAGACTTTCTTCTTTCTCTCACCCCTATTCTGTCCATCTCTCTAACGCAAGAGTTAACCAGTATTCTCAATCATTCATCCCTTTCTCTGGTAAACTCTGGAACTCCCTGCCTGCTTCTGTATTTCCACCTTCCTATGACTTGAATTCCTTCAAGAGGGAGGTTTCAAGACACTTATCCACCAATTTTTGACCACTGCCTTGACCCTTTTACGGGACTGGCATTTCAGTGGGCATTTTTTTTATTGATTTTTTTTGCCCTTGGCCAGTGTCCTTCTTACATAAAAAAAAAAAAAAAAAGACTTACGCGATGTACTAGCAGCAACTTGTCTGATTGATTATAATTAAGTGTATAAAATATTATGTAAGCACAAATCAAGACAATAAAAATAACGAAACAAGCGAATACTTACCTCATGATCAGAATGTGTGAGCAGCTCCGACGTAGCATAACTTTCCAGGTTTGTTGCAGATGCACGTACATCGTCACCATTATTTAGGAACGACAATGAATCAAAGCACCATATGTTGGTGTATATATCTCATCGGTAGCAGCTCCTGATTTTTGTGATTTTCTTATTTTCTGCATATCTCGTTTTTGCTGGCTACGGAGTATGCCTATTTTCTTTTTTGTGTCGTCAGCCGTCAAGGACACACCATTTTTTCTCATTTCCTCTGATATAGTCTGGAGGGGTGCTGCTCGTTTGTTTCTGTCTTTGTATATGTCCAGTTTCACATTCCACAAACAAGGATGTTGCCGATATACCTCTATTTAATGAAAAGGTGCTCCTCTAGACCACTGGTCATTAGCGGGAGTAGGAGCAGACATTTCGTTTACTCACTACCAATCATAGTGATAACCACAATCCCTTGCTTCCTTAATGAAACTTCGTGTGTCTGGCAGCGACATAATACTCCCGGGCGCAAGCAGTGTTCGGTGTTTTCGAGCAATAAGAGAATAAGCATTTTGCTCGATGTTGTGCGAACAAAAGTGGGACGTTCGTCATCGAACAGACCGCTCGCCTGTGTTCGAGAGCAATACTCAATCATGTGGACGGGGCTTTAGACGTTACCTTAAAAGTACCTAAATTACCTTAAACTAAGGTAATCACCTTAAAAGTGAGAGCCCTACCATGGATTATAACAGTCACCCATGGAGATGTGACAACTCCTGGAGGAAACGTTGCCAAGTATTGTGGTGTTTGCGAAAAAAAAAAATAAATAAATAAATAATGCAAGTATTAAAAAAAGAAAAAAACATACTAACTTTTTTTTTTTTTTAAGAGCATCATAGTGTATATATACTACAACACCATTTAATTTTGAGGTAGGAAATACCTGACATGAGGTGTCTTGATGAGGTGTGGCAGGGCCGCAGGTCGGGGAATTCCCGTGGAATCTCTTTCCTGCAGTATTTCACGTAGAAATATAAGAACATATGACTCGAAAGTGAGGGATAACGGTGCGTATCACACAATCAAGCAGTGTGATCAGTGTTTGTGTGTGTGTTCTACTTTCTCTCGTGCATAATCTCAAGATAAAACTATAAAGGCATTGCGAATGCTAAGTAAGTCCGGTAGCTTGGTTCAGTATCATGTTGATACGATACATGAAATTAAAAACTACCAAAAATCACACTAATTTCAACTGATATGCAAGGCAGTTACATGGAGCATTTCAGAGACAGGAGGCGTAATATTTTCGAAAGGTGGTGAGGTCTCTCTCTCTCTCTCTCTCTCTCTCTCTCTCTCTCTCTCTTAGACGTGGTATTCCCATTATTGTCGGTTACTATGATCTGAGAGGCTGGGTGAGTGACTGGCTCCATTGGAAGCGATTTCAGGTGGCAGTTGCCATGGCAACGGACTTCCACCCTCCACTCCACAACCTACTCAGCCATCCTCCACCCACATCAGCTGTTTTACTGGACAAGGTCATGATTGACAAGTTCATCACCAAAGCTCTGTATACATGTTACCTATGAAACGAAGATGAAAGGGAGAGAAGGACAGAAAGGAACGAAGGTAGAAGGATGGATCACTGTAACAGACAATAGTAGGATTACGATGACACACACACACACGCATACACAGAGAGAGAGAGAGAGAGAGAGAGAGAGAGAGAGAGAGAGAGAGAGAGAGAGAGAATATATATATATATATATATATATATATATATATATATATATATATATATATATATATATATATATATATATATATATATATATATATATATATATATATATATATATATATATATATATATATATATATATATATATATATATATATATATATATATATATATATATATATATATATATATATATATATATATATATATATATATATATATATATATATATATATATATATATATATATTATATTTATTTGGCCATTAATCAAATTACATTTGATTACTTACAAGTGATGCTAATGCAGCTACGTCCAATAAGCTACAGCCTTCGTAGGACCTGAATGATGTTTACTAAAGTTAGTGTGACATAGCAAGGAACAGGTTTCGGCCTATATATCTTTTATAAATAATCAACGGAATATATAAAATTGCATACAAAAACAACAAATCATATATAACATATGTACGAATGTATGTACAAATACATAAGTAACCATATATATATATATATATATATATATATATATATATATATATATATATATATATATATATATATATATATATATATATATATATATATAGAGAGAGAGAGAGAGAGAGAGAGAGAGAGAGAGAGAGAGAGAGAGAGAGAGAGAGAGAGAGAGAGAGAGAGAGAGAGAGAGAGAGAGAGAGAGAGAGAGAGAGAGAGAGAGAGAGAGAGAGAGAGAGAGAGAGAGAGAGAGAGAGAGAGAGAGAGAGAGAGAGAGTTGCCTTTGACGTAACTAATATATATATATATATATATATATATATATATATATATATATATATATATATATATATATATATATATATATATATATATATATATATATATATATATATATATATATATATATATATATGCAATCAGTCAACAAAATATTTATGCAACTTATTAGTATTTGCTTCCCCAAATTTTTCCATCTTGGGCCCCTCCATAATCTCTACTCCATCATCTATCGGCCTCAATCTTACCTCACCAATCTCAGCATGACCTCTCCTGTCCATTATCCTCCAACCGTTGCCAGTGAACTCCCTGGAGGTATCTCCTTAATCCCTCAAAATTTGTTTTTCTGAAGTCAGGTATCTTACTAATGTTTTTACTTCTAGAAGCTAATCCTTTACGGATTAGTTACGTCAAAGGCAACTCTCTCTCTCTCTCTCTCTCTCTCTCTCTCTCTCTCTCTCTCTCTCTCTCTCTCTCTCTCTCTCTCTCTCTCTCTCTCTCTCTCCCTTTTACATACATCTAATACACGAAAGATGCTGCTATGGAATACATTTTTTTTCGGCTTCTCACAAAATACAATACACACATGCATGCAGCGTTCGAAAATATTCAGTAACATAATAGTTACACAAACTGCTGTTATCAAAATTCAAAGAAAAAATCATGCGTCGCATGGGTCTAGAAGACAATGTTCCTCTCTCGGTGCTGAGGCAAGCACATCGTGACAATATAGGTAATTCCGCCACTGGAAGAAAACTCACTGCTGATTCACTCACATGGCGGTGCCCTGCACCACACAGCACGTCCAATGCAATCACTCTGCGGGCTCAAGACTCCTTCCCTCGCGTTCA
Source organism: Scylla paramamosain (assembly GCF_035594125.1). NCBI lineage: Eukaryota > Metazoa > Arthropoda > Malacostraca > Decapoda > Portunidae > Scylla > Scylla paramamosain. The sequence goes on along the minus strand of NC_087174.1, from coordinate 17,174,252 downwards.
CCTCCGCGCTGATTTCGGTATTTTGTATCCCAACACGTTTCATCCATCCCTGCCTTCCCTGTTTGCATTTTTACATTTCTATCTCGCTCCACAAAATGGGACGGTACGTCGCTTCGGCATTTCTGGCATTGTCTGTACTGTGTTTTATTCTCTTCTCGTCCACTGACTTAGCCGCCTCTGCGTTGGGCCGCCACCTGTATATGGGGCAGCTAGAAGGCTTCTTCCAAGGGGACTGCTCGAAGGAAGGCCAGGCCTCTGTTCGCCAGCTGAGAAATATCCTCTTTCCTTCCAAGTCCTCCAGCCCAGCGTTCACTATCTCGCCGCACCTCACGGGCCTGCGCCTGAGCGTTCTTATCCGCCCATTTCGTCTCGAGGACAAGGACGGCAACATCACCTACATCGAGATGGGCACCTTGGTTCTGAAGGTGGAGGTGGAAGGGAAGACCATGTGGATAATGCAAGACCCAGACCATTCCAAGATCACGGTGGAGGAGCCGATAAATAACGTCAACCTGCTGGCGGTGCTCACGCCCCTCATGACGGAACAGATGATGCCCGGCTTGTCGCCAGGCACGTTTCCGGAGCAGCCAGCCAGTCTTCAGAACAAGTCCATCATAGATAGAGTGAGCACAGCGCAAAACATCACAGACATTATCATGCAGGAATATAACTACACCGCAGAGAACAGTCTAAAGCAGATTCACTCGTTTCTCTCGGCAGGCCGCGACGCAGCGCTGGCTTATAACGGTTCCAACTTTGAGCTTGGCAAACGACACAGTGATATCAACACTAAGACTGTGTGGAGCCTGCCGCCTCTCTTAGGCATGCCGGTCCGCTACAGCCTGCCGGGGTTTAAGGAGTTGAGCTTCAAGTACTGGCACTCCAATGAGTCAGGCGTAGCTGGGCTGCCAGTGGACAAATACAAGACGAAGGACATTTGGAAGCCAAGCATACTCTGCCACTTAACAAACCGTTTTCCCCTGGACCTCTACAGGAAAGTACAGAAGTACTGCGTGTACCTCACAGCACCGGGCAGTATTCAAAGCAAAAACTTCGACATCATCACGTCGGGAACCCCCTTCGCAGCCACGCTGGACGTGTACCGCCCATTCGCGCTGCCTATCGGGGGATCGATTTCTGTGCAGGTAAATTTCCACATCTCGAGAGACGGTTTCTATGACGTCTTGCAGGGCGACACTACCCCGGTGCTACTGCTGACGGCGACACTCGACCAGCTGCCTTATGAGGTAACGAACTCACTGGTCACTTTCATCAACGTGCGCACGGCCATCCTGCTAGCGTTCCTCATCTTGTCCTGCCTTTTCTTAGTGGCTGCCTTCATTTCCTTCATCAGTTACAGACGGCCGAGACGCAACAGAACCTGGAACTTTCACAATACGACGCTGTGACGAAAATCCGACTCCGAATAATTCGCTACGCTATTTACTTTCTTACGTTCATATGAAAGTATCTTCCTCAACACCTTAACTTGCTTCTTTTTTCAAACTTCTATTTATCTTCAGACATGTGTAATACATGTAGAGACGGTTCCGTACTCGATAAAGCAGCCTTCCTACCCTTATTTATTTATCTATTTATTTTTTTTGCCGAATTAGGTTAATATCATTGGCCAGAAGTTACGACGTGTAAATCAAGCCACACCTTTCTCATCCTTACTATCTCCTTGTTTCTACATTAAAGGAGCTGAAAAGTAAAAAGTCATAACCCGCAAATCCGCCTTTTTTTTATTTTTATTTATTTATTTTTTTATTTATTTATTTTTTTTTATTTAACGCTGGTTTTCGAGAGTTTCAACAGTCCTTTGCGATGTGGCAAGAAAGGGGAAGCGACACTCGACCATTTGGCCCAGTACAATGGATTCAAAGTAACATACTCGCACACGTTTTTTCTTCAGTATCAAGTGTGAACCTCAGTAGCAGAAGGTACTAACCTTATGTGGGTGGCTAGCTAATCCCTGCGCCGCTCTCAGCCGCCAGGCAATAACGCGTGCCGTTTCATTGTACTTACATCACTCACGCACGCCGTCTCACTGCAATTACATCACTCACGCTGTTTGATTCTCTTGCTATATTTTGCTTGAAATCATGGACTTCTTATTTGACTTGTCATCTGAAAGTGATGGTGATTATCCTGAGCCTTGTACTTCTTGCAAGAGAATTAAGAAGCCGGAAAACTGGGAAGTTAACATAGCTAAAGCTAAAAAAAAGAAAAAAAAAAGAAAAAGAAAAAGGAAAAGAAAAAAAAGGTGACGATTATTAAAAAAAAAAAAAAAGGTATTGCAAAAAAAAAATACTACAAAAAATCATCAAAAATTTACTATTGTGTATAAAGGCATGAAACTCACGATTTCTTAATATTCATATATACATAATTTTGTGGAGTTTTTGTATGAATATGGAGAATATATATATATATATATATATATATATATATATATATATATATATATATATATATATATATATATATATATATATATATATATGTATATATATATATATATATATATATATATATATATATATATATATATATATATATATATATATATATATATATATATATATATATATATATATATATATATATATATATATATACATGTATGTATATATATATATATATATATATATATATATATATATGTATACATGTATACATGTATGTATATATATATATATATATATATATATATATATATATATATATATATATATATATATATATATATATATATATATATATATATATATATATATATATATATATATATATATATATATATATATATATATATATATATATTTAGCATTATAGGGTATTTTGAAAATGCATACATGAATCGAAAAATCATAAAAAAAAAAATAAAATAAACACTCTGTTCCAAAACTTTCCATTAGCATAATTTTAGCTAGTATTTTGGTTACAAATTATGACTGAAACTGATCCCCTACTTTAACATCGTTTTTTCTCAAATCCTCTTACTTCTCAAATCCTCTTAAAAAAAAAAAAAATCCATATTTCCTCCATCCTAGCCCCCACCCTCTCTCTCTTTTTTTTTTTTTTTTTTTTTTTAAACAAATATTTACAGAAAGGCTTAAAATTCCACGTTGAGTATGGAATTATTTAAGAAGCCTATGATAGTATTATTAACAGGAATAACACTATACATATTTAACATAAAGATGATAATGCTAATACAATAATACAATAAAATAATAAAAATTCAAAGCACCAGTGGGGACAGGTGCGTGCTACGCCAGCTGTGGGCTGCCAGCTTCACCTGGTGCGTGGACATGTCCTGCACTTGGGGCGTGGCCGCCGTGAACATGTTCCACAGCCGCGAAGTCCTGGCTGTGTAGGTACGCTGGTGTTGGCTAGAGCGAGATCGAGGCACCTTCACTAGCTCGTCGCTACTGGCCGCAGCTCTGGTGCACCTCTGCACTGTGTGTGGCAGCAACCTCAGGGAGTCAAGGTGAGGGACCCTCTGCACCTGAGTTTTGTGGCACACCACTAGCGCCGACACGTCCCGGCGATGCTCCAGTGACGTTACTGGTGGTTGGTGCTGTTGGTCCTCATGGGTGGCCACCAGACGCAGAGCTCGCCGCTGCACAGCATCCAGTCTCTGCATGTGGGTGGGGGCACTCGACATCCAGGACAGGGCACCGTACTCCATACATGGGCGTATCTGTGCCCTGTATAGCGTGAGGATGCCCCGTGGGTCGAGGGAGTTCGCCATCCTGCGCAGGGCAGAGACTCGGAGAGAGGTCTGGCGGGCGACGACACCGATGTGGTGATCGAAGCGTAGGCCGCGGTCCACAGACACGCCCAGGATCTTGATATAATCCTGAAGTGGCAGGCTCTTGCCTCCTCTCTCGCTCTCTCTCTCTCTCTCTCTCTCTCTCTCTCTCTCTCTCTCTCTCTCTCTCTCTCTCTCTCTCTCTCTCTTAAAAAAATCAAATCAAATAAAAAGGAAATAAATATCGCCCGAATAAAGTGTTCACATTTTTTATTAGTATTTTTGAGCAGATAATGAAGAGAAATGACGCGAATTTTTCATTCAAATGTAAAGATAATTTTTCAGTGTTACGTAAACAAAGCTAAAAGAAAATCTTATAAAAACCAGAAACTTGTATTATAATGAGTATTATAATATTTGAAAAAAAAATCCAATTCGTTACTAATCAAAACTTACTTGATAAGAAAAAAAAAAAGTTTGTTTTGGTCTAATTTTCTGCAGAATTACTGAGCAATATTCTCATCTCTGATATGCCAACGGTGCTTAGGACATGTGAAGAATTTACTATGTAAGAGGTGTGCGCGGGAGAGCAGTGGGAGAGGCTTGGAGAGCAAACTAACATACAGATGTTCTCTCTGACTCTTTATTAGTATTTTTTAATGTGATTTATTTGACGCTTTCCTATGATGCCGTGGTGAAAGCAGTGGTGGCACTGAGAGTGGCTGTGAGAGAAAAACGTCGTGCATTTTCTTTCTTTATTTTTATTTATTTATTTTTTTCTTGCCGCGGTTTCCTGAAAAAGAAAAAAATTCTTTAATTACTGTTGTGCAATTGTAAAGCTGTGGCTATTGCGCTAACTAATCGTAAATTTAATTGAGAACGGCAGTAAGAGTAAGAGAGTAAGAGCAGTGAGAGGGCTAGGAGAGACGAGTGATTTATTTATTTATTTATTTATTTATTTTTTACCCTTTCCTTTGGTGATATGGTTTGTTGTTCTGGTGCATAAGCGTGATAGGTGTGTAGTGGTGATGGTGGAAGTGATAAATGTGGTTCAACAATTGTAAATTGGGGCGTTCGCAATGGTTCGTTTGAGTATCCGGTGATCGCTGGTTGTTTCAATGTAGGACTGGGTATGCATACTCTCCCACAGTTCTCTGAAGATGCACATTCTATAACCACCTCTTGCGATACATCTTGATGTACTGTACCTATATGCTACATAACATTAATCCTAAGTATTTATGCTAAAAGTATCCACGAAATCTGATGATGCACACTCTACAGAACAATTATTATAATCTAAATACTCGCAACCAGAGGGGGGAAGGGTTGATTGCCATCTTTCTTTATCTTTTTAATTAGGTTTAATTGAATTTTGGGGTATTTGTTTAAAGTTAGTATTGAACTACTTTTGTTTTGATTTAGTCTTTGTTCAGTTTGGTTATGATTTAATTGTTGTTAATAGATATAGAAATACTAGATTAGCTGCCAACAGTCATGGTTTCAGCCAAATAATTCTGACCTTCCTTTATATTTTTGTTACCCTTGGCCAGTGTCCTTCCTACATAAAAAAAATAAAATAAAAAAAAATAATATGGCTGCGTTTTAGCCGGAGCTCTATAAGGCACTTGGGAAACTCCATGACAACTAGATTGAGTTTTATTGATATTAGTTTCTAAATAACAAATAGTTTTCAAATATTTTTTTCTTTTTTCTGATTCACAATGATTTTTCTATGAATTAGTCCTGTTACCTAGGAGTTGTGGGACCTCCTATACCAGGAACAATGATAACTAATCAGTTCATAATAATAAAACTCAAATGAATATGTTATTAAAATTAATTTGTGCCTCAAGGGTTTACCTTAATTTTTGGTATAAAAAAAAAATCATCCTAATTGTGTAGGTGTTACATTCAATTGTGTGTGTATCACAGGTGTTTGACTCCTACCTTATCAAATAATAATTTACCCTAGTCTGTTTACATTTTAAATTTTGTTCCCCGCCCCCCCACCAAAAAAAAAGAAAAAACTGGCAAAGTCAATTTTACATCCTTCTTCTCTCAGTGGACAACGATATCAGGTAGGTTTTCATACAAATAATCATATATACATATATATATATATATATATATATATATATATATATATATATATATATATATATATATATATATATATATATATATATATATATATATATATATATATATATATATATATATACATATATATATAAAGTACAATGTTAGAATGAAAGATGATGGCAGACAGTTTTGCTTTGCTTATGACGTTGTTTATTCTGCGCCAAAAATCTCGCGCCCAGGACGCTTTACCAAAAACCCCAAAACTAATCCTCCTCCTAAACTAAAAGACATAACTTTGCAATATCCTTTGTAGTTTAGACTCCTAAATTCACAAATTATTCTTGAACATTTTGGCTAATGGTCCCACGCACTCCTGGATTCTAACACAGTCTATTAATAATTTTTGGATCTAAATATTAAAAAAAAGAATCTCTCAAAATACACATCATTAGTTCTGTTTTCTCATAACCTACAATGTTTTGTGATTGGGATTTTTCATGTGACGGGCCCAGGAGAACCCGGGAATATGGTCATTTTCCAGTTGCCTTGTAAATCAAGGAATATTACTCCGCACCATCTCCAAATATCAACTACCAATTTGACGATTTGTGGATTACAATTTCATTGAATTTTCTTGTTCTAAAGTTTTACTTATTTCAAAAGCATTTGCAAAATTTTGTTTACATAACCAAGAAGAAAATAAATTTCTATGTTAATGACCGTTTCTTTAGGATAAAAAATAAATAAATAAATAAAAAAAAATTATATATATATATATATATATATATATATATATATATATATATATATATATATATATATATATATATATATATATATATATATATATATATATATATATATATATATATATATATATATATATATATATATATATATATATATATAATGGGATTATTATTATTTGGGTGGTAGTGCTTTTTTTTTTTTTTTTTTCTAATTGCTATTTTGTCTCATGACACCACTACTATCACGCTATATCTGTAGGTCGGGTAGGGTACGTACCCTCTTTGTTTCGGAAACACGAGAGAAACAGGAACGAAGCGAACAAGTAACAGCTGTGAAATGAGGCAGTGTCTTTCCTTCCCATGTTCTAATTACAGTGGTGTGAGAGAGTGAGGGAGAGTGAGGGACAGCAAGTGTCTGTTTTTTTTCCCACTGTTCCTTAAAAAGAAAATAAATAATTAAAGCAATACTTGAAAAAAAAAATAATAATAATAATATTTCACTACTTACTGGGCTATGAGAGTGATGGAGGTGGTGGTGGTGACCCTTCGTCTGTGGCTGCGGTGAGATGTTTTACTCGCTAGAATAAAGCATCCCACCGCATCCCTTGAAGAAGAGTCACAGACCCGAAATCGCGATTTGGAAGAGATGACACACATAAAGATGTCATCACACAACGCACGAAAGAGAACCGCACAATTTTAAGGAATAAAGAGAAAGTCCTTAAGAAAATACAAAATGCAGAACTTGCCTTCACTTTGAACCAAATTTATATATATATATATATATATATATATATATATATATATATATATATATATATATATATATATATATATATATATATATATATATGAGAGCGAGTAAAAGGCGGAGAGGCTAAGTGATTATCTTTTTTATTTCAACCTGTGTCAATGACTATATGATATGGTACAGGAGAGTGGTACTTGTTCAGATAAAAAAAAAATGTATGCTAACATCTGAACTGCCTCAGTATTAGAGTTCACGTAGTCCAGACTCACTTCATCTTTAACTCCAGATATTTTTCCCTTTTGACGTTCTATGCTTCACCAGAGTAAGTATTTGCAATATGCTTTATGTGATTCACTGATTGATTGATTGATTTAATTTATGGCGTCGCAACGTCACGACAGGACGTTAATTTATGGCGCCCCTTCAAACCGTCGGTTGTGTCGTTTTGTCGCTAAAAGCGACAAAAAATGCAGTTCTTAAAATATCGGTATTAAAAAACAAAATTATAGGTATGGTAAAAGGTTAAGAAATCGCTATAAAAGTAACCATAAAACAGGAAATGGGAAGAGCCATAAAAAAAAAAAAAACTTAAGTGATAAAAATGAGAGGGTTGGTATAGTAATGTTTTAGTTACTTAATTTTATTTAAAGTGAGGAGGTACCGACCCCACTGACCCAGACTACTGTGTCTGTGTCTTTGAATGCATAACAGAGGTGACAGTGTCTGGCATGGAGGCGTACATTCCTCTCTCTTTTTCTTGACCTAAACCTTCCAAACTTTGGTTTAACACAACTTATTCTCGTGCTATACATGATACAGAAGTGGCCCACAAGAGGTACTTGACCCTTCCATCACCAGAATATCATCCACTTTATGTTTCTGCCCGGAACCATGCCAAGTCTGTTCTCCAACTAGCCAAAAACTCCTTCATTAACAGAAAGTGTCAAAATCTTTCAAGATCTAACTCCCCTCGTGACTTCTGGCATCTAGCCAAAAATATCTCCAATAACTTTGCTTCTTCTTCTTTCCCTCCTTTATCTTAACCAGATACCACCACTGCTATCACATCTATTTCTATAGCTGAACTCTTCACTCAAACCTTTGCTAAAAACTCTACCTTGGACGATTCAGGGGTTGTTCCTCCCTCTCCTCCACCCTCTGACTACTTCATGCTACCTATTAAAATTCTTCGCAATGATGTTTTCCATGCCCTTGCTGGCCTAAACTCTCGGAAGGCTTATGGACCTGATGGGGCCCCTCCTATTGTTCTCTGAAACTGTGCTTCCGGGCTTTCACCTTG
>NC_087174.1:17140607-17160607 GCF_035594125.1 Scylla paramamosain | reverse complement strand
TTATTTTATTATTATTATTATTATTATTATTTTAAATGTACCTGGATACCGTTGGCCACCACTTGTATCGAATAGTGAATCAGCTGCCACTCACTTTGTACTTGAAGGCTGTCACCACTTGTCCTAATGTATCAACACTAGATAGATTCCACTGCCACTTGGCCAGTGGTTAATAGACTTACTGGATGGCTGGAAATGATGTTAGCAGCAGAGGTGATGATGGCTCGTTGATTCTTTGATGAAGATAATTGGTAGCGTGAAGTTGGAGTTAGAGGTTCATGGGCATTTGTTCATCTTGTGGTTAGATTTGTGTGGGTGAAGGTAACATAACAGACAGATGTACTTCCTTGATTTAATGATGAACGGAGATGTACACGCGTGATATCGAGACAGATTGAGAAGTAATGGATGTGACAATGCTTGATTCTCTCTCTCTCTCTCTCTCACTCTCTCTCTCTCTCTCTCTCTCTCTCTCTCTCTCTCTCTCTCTCTCTCTCTCTCTCTCTCTCTCTCTCTGATATGAGCTGATTGACCTCTCTCTATGAACTCCTGGAACTCTCTCTGTTGTTGTTGTTGGGGGGATAGAAAAGCGGGGGCAAAGAAAAGGAAGAATATTAATGGAAGTAAAGGAAAGGAAAATGAGAGAAAGTAGAGAGATAAAAGGCGGTGGGCAAACTGCCTCTGCTATTCTTAATATATATCTTTAGCTGTTAGTGACTAATCATTTGAGGATTTTGCAGGGTCATCGGGAGAGTCAGGGCCAGGGGATGATCGTAGGTAAGTATTGCTAAGTGTTTCTTTGGTTCTGGGTCTTGGTAGTATGCTTATTTTTAAGTGGTATTCTTGTTTTGGTGTTACCGATATGTTCAGTGCATAGAAGAGGCTAAGTTCCTTATTTTTTTTATTTTATTTATTTTTTTTCAGGTAGGTGAGCTGACTAGTTAATTAGATGGAGGATTCAGTAGGTAAGTATCAGGTAAGTATGAAAACCCGTCTGAGTTTGAGGCAAGTATATTAACCCTTGATGAAGAGGTAGCTTGGAAGAGGTTCGATATTGAGATAAGTGCTTTGGTAAGATGAGTATGATGCTTTTTGGTATTGTTCCGAATACTCCATGCAATGGCACGAGGAATGTGAGACCGGATACCCTGCCGCACCAAGCTGCGAGATCTGCGCAATCTACCCCCTAACTCCTCGGGGCACGAACCCCATAGCAGGTGGGCCTCGGAGCCCACGATTCAGGGTGAGGTGCGGCTTACAACCACTCCCCGCAACTGGTGGAATGCAGTCCGAACCAGAGGTCAGTACCTAACGACAGGGAAGAGTCAGACGGGATTTGTACTGTCTGCTTGTTTCCCTGCCGACTGAGGGCGCAGGTAAGTGGCTGAAGGATGATCAGCACAAGCCTTCTCGTGTGGAGCCGGTGTATGCATTGAACAGTTGCAGCTAGGCAGGTAAGTGTTGAATGTTTCCATTTCTGCCAGCAGTACAAGAACTCAGCCATACAAAGCTAACTAACTTCTATCTACACATACAGGCCCTTTTATGTGAAACTATCCAGACCACTGTGGGAAGATGACCAATAGTGGAAGAGGAAATTAGACCAATCATGTGGCTAGAAATGGAGTATTTGGGCCATTCACGTGGTGATCTTCAACTGACCGATGATCTGCGAGCAAGGCAATGCAGGTGTTCTCTCTAGAGAACCGACGAGGAATGTACGAAAGGTGAGGAAATTCCCGAGAAAGGAGAAAAGAAAGAAGCCTAAGAATATATCGGAACCAAGTGGAGACACAGTGAGTACATGAGCATTTCACAATACAATATATATATATGTATATATATATATATATATATATATATATATATATATATATATATATATATATATATATATATATATATATATATATATATATATATATATATATATATATATATATATATATACGAGTATATATATATGTAATCAGTTAGTTATCCAGATGGATTCTGCTACATATGTGGTGAATTCATTAAGACAAGAGCAAAGAAGTGCTTTGTGACAGCATCTCGAAAAATATGTAGAATTTACAAAGCTTATTTTGCTGTGCCAGTTGGGGAGTAAGACAAGACCTGGGCACCTCATTTTGCTTGTGAGCATTGTAACACTAAAAGGTAAAATAGCTGTTAGTTTTCCAAGAGTAAAATCCAATTAAGGATTATGAATAATAATGAAATAAGTTTAACAAACTCATACTGTTGTTTATTAGGATTCATTTTTAGGAGTGTTAAAAGTAGAAGGCCCGAAGTAATATTAAAGCGTCTGACCAGCTTGGCGCTGGTCACACCTCATGTAGACTACGCTGTGCAGTTCTGGTCCCCACATTACAGGAAAGATATAGGTCTACTAGAATCAGTACAGAGGAGAATGACTAAAAGGGTACAGGGAATGAGGAGTATTCCTTACGAGGTGAGATTGAAGCTGTCAAATTTACATTCTTTAGAGAGACGTAGGTTAAGAGGGGACCTGATAGAAGTATTTAAGTGGTATAAAGGATATAGGAAGGGGGATGTAAGCAAAATTCTTAGGATCAGCAACCAGGATAGAACAAGAAATAACGGGTTCAAGCTTTAAAAATTTAGGTTTAGGAAAGAGATAAGAAGAAATTTGTTCTCAAATAGAGTGGTAGATGAGTGGAACGGACTCAGTAATCATGTTGTTAGTGCTAGGACTTTAGGGAGCTTTAAGAAAAGATTAGACGGGTTTATGGATTGGGATGATAGGTGGAAATAGGTAGGTATATTTCATACAGGGACTGCCACGTGTAAGTCTGGTCGCTTCTTGCAGGTTTCCTTATTTCTTATGTTCTTATGTTCTTTTGTCCTTTTACAGGATGGTATAGAAGAGAAAACAGAGCCATGAAATCTGCTACTCCTGGAATATAGCGTGAACCTACTGATCACTCAACTGACTGCTTTTTCTGCATAGTGGATCCTTCCAAACGCCGATCTGGGCACCATTCCCACACAGTGCTGATTTTCCTGTACCAGCTTCTCTAGAAAGAAGTCAACTATCAGAAGAAAGCAGGAAGTCAGGAGATGAGCTAATCAGAGAGAAAGACTGTAACATCACAGATACATTTGTTGTTGGGAGGAATCCTTACTACCCAAACCAAAGAGACCTTAATGACCTCATCAGAGATCTTGGTTTCACAAAGTCAAATGGTGAGCTTTTGGTTTCAAGGTTGAAGGAATGGGATTTACTTGATGAAAGTGTGCAAGTGACCAGCCAAAGAAAACATCACAAACATTTCTCCAGCTTTGCAAAGGAGGACAGGCTATGCTACTGTAATGATATGTCAGGCTTGTTTGGTGCTATTTTAATTGCCTGTAATGCAGATGAATGGAGACTCTTCATTGACAGCTCTTCCATAAGCCTGAAAGCTGTACTTCTGCACAGTGGAAACAAGTATCCATCTCTGCCTCTTGCTCATTCTGTGCATCTTTAGGAGGACTACAGCAGTGTAAAGCTTCTACTGGAAACTTTGAACTACAACAAGTATGGCTAGGAAGTTATTGGAGACTTCAAGATGGTGGCTTTCTTGATGGGACTGCAAGGAGGTTTTTACCAAGAATCCCTGTTTTCTTTGCCTTTGGGACAGTAGAAACAGAGCAGCACATTACCAGAGAAAGCACTGGCTTCCAAGAGCTGACACTACAGTGGGAGCACGCAGTATCAAACATGAGTCATTGGTGAATCCTCAAAAGAGTTTTGTTTCCTCCACTACACATCAAACTGGATCTCATGAAGCAGTTTGTTACAGCTCTTGACAAGAAGTCTGCTGCCTTCAAATATCTTCAAGACTTCTTTCCTAAGCTTTCAGAGGCAAAGGTGAAAGTTGGTATCTTCACTGGACCACAAGTAAGGAAAATTATGGAGTGCTCAGAGTTTCTACAGAAGCTCACAGAAAAGGAAAACAAAGCTTGGGAGCGTTTCATTGTTGTACTACAGGGCTTTCTTGGCAACAACAAGGCTGGTAACTATATGGAACTGATTGAAGCTTTAGTTTTCTGAAAAGCTATGGTGAGATGAGCTGCAGAATGTCCTTGAAGGTACATATCCTAGATGCTCACCTCAACAACTTCAAGGAGAATATGGGAGCATATTCAGAGGAACAAGGTGAGCGCTTCCAGCAAGATATAATGAACTTTGAATAGAGATATCAGGGATCCTTCAATGAAAACATGATGGGAGACTACATTTGGGGGCGCATTTGTTGTATTCACAAAGATCAAGAAAAACTGTTAATTTTTAATCCTAAAAGTTAGATTCAGAAGTTTTAAAATGATATTTTGTGTCATTTGAATTTATGTTTTATTTCTGTCCAAAAATGGTGAAAATGGTTTAAGTTATTTTGGGATAAAAAAAAAATTATAAAAGCCACAAAAGCAAAATTTGATAGGGATACTGGACATTTTCTTTTGCTTTGCAATGAAAAGAGTTAGAAAATAACACGATTGACAAAGACAATCGTGTTACATTGTGTAATTTGGGCTCCGTTTCAGGCCAGCATTAGGGACTGGATTGGTGTCACAAAGACGGGTCGGCTCTGTGAAATAGTAGTACACCTTTAGCAGGTATCAGTGGTCTTGCCATAAGATCACCCTCAGCTGTTATCAACATTTGAAAACCATATTTCTTTAATTTTTTTCCCTACAAATTTCCCATAATAGTCTGAACCTATTATTAGCTGTACAGGACCCGCTTCATCTGATTTTATGTTTTGATCCGCTAATTCTATAGCTTTTGTTTTAAGGCACTTTTTTTTTGGGGGGGGGGATAGACAGTTGGGTGAAAAAGAGTTTAGCTAGTATAGCTAAGGAAGACGTAGTTAGGGTGAAAGGATGAAGTAAAGTAGAAGGTAGATAGTTGGGGGGCGAACCCCCTTGCTGGATGTGCATCTTCCTAACTCTTCAAATCTATTTATACTCTTTTCTACCCATTGATAATTGCCACAATGTACCGAGTTATGTTGTTCATAGTATAACGTACATTTCTTAATTATTGGTCTTGCTCCTGTCTTGATATAGTTAGTATAGGGTGGTACCTCTCCTTTTGTATTCACAGTGGTTGAGAAGGTACCTATTGTACCATAACTTGATTTGTTTTCACTTACTGAGCAATAGCTGGGTTTGGATCTCTTCTTTTCACATTGCAGGATGGAGTCTTATTCATCCGTTTCTGGTAGGTTTTATTAGAATCTGATTTATTTGGCTTGGATGCCTCATCATTGCTCATATTTTTACAAATTTCCAACAATGATTCATCTATTTCCTTAAATGTGAGGTGGCTCTTTCGGTGCTCTAAATAAAACATTTCTAGTGTTTTCTTTGTGTTAATATATTTATGAACCAAGCTGCATCCTGAATATTATTATTTGTTTTCAGAGATTCTAAAATGTTACCAACATTATTCCTGAAAGGGGATGGTAAGTCTAGGAGTTGGTAGACCACTTAAATGTGAGATGGCTCTTTCGGTACTCTAAATATAACATTTCTAGTGTTTTCTTTGTATTAATATATTTATGAACCAAGCTGCATCCTGAATATTATTATTTGTTTTCAGAGATTCTAAAGTGCTACCAACATTATTCCTGAAAGGGGATGGTAAGTCTAGGAGTTAGTAGACCAGTTTAGTGGTTATTTGTTCCTTATCTTTATAATCCTCCCTGAGCGATTTGCTAGCAATGTCATAGTTTTCCTTAGTAATGGTTAATTTAGAAACTATTAGGAAGGCAATACTCTTTAATTGGCTTAATAGATAGGAGAATTTATTTTATCTTGGCAATATCTTGCCTTTGATGGATTAGTTCCATATACTTATTCCAGAATGAGGGCCACTCCGTGATGTTTCTTCCAAATTTTGGTAAAGTTATGGCTAACAGGGTTATGTTGGGCTGGCCTCTTGCTATAGGATTGAGATGAGTGAAGCTAGTTGAATTACTTCACAGTAGTTCCAATTCCTCTTCATACTCTTCACCATAAATTATTTCTTGTTGTTCATAGTCTTGATCTTTATAGGCTTCATCTTCTTCCCCCAGTTATTAATTTAGCTTCTATTTGATTAAACGTAGCCTGATAGCTGCGTCATTTTTCTTTTATTGATTCTACTACCTTTTGTGATTTAGCCAAGGTTAATTGGTCACTGCCTATTAGCTCATTATGTTCTCTGATAGTTTTTGTTAACCAACCTATTTTTTTTTTTTTCCCAAGGATTTCCTTAAAATTTTGATAGACATGTTTGTGGTTCTAGATTTAGGTTATTTCCTGGTTATTTGAAAAGACGCCTGCTTGCCTACCTGGTTGTTCACCTGAACTCATTGGTCTTAAATTAGTTTTTAGTTTGAGCTTTAGGGGGGTTGTAGGATCGCTAATCCAATGTTAAATTGCCTATGTTCAACTTGTATTTCCTCCGTTATTTATTGACCAATTCCTTTAATCTGAAAAGCATTTTAATCAAGAAGGATAAGTAAACAATGTCTGTTTTTTTTCTACGATAATAATAATAGAAAAAAATGTTCGATAAAAAAGTTATAAAGAAAAATTACTTTCAAATATTTGTCAAAAACCAAAATCAACTCCAAACAAAAATTTCGATACCAGACTTTGTTTGCCTCTCATAGTTTCATAAGCTGCAATAGCCCATATATGTGTAACATGAATAACAACGGAGGAGATCATTTTTATATACCAAAATCCGCCATTTTGAGATTTTACGTGATAAAGTTTGAAGGGTAACTATAATTCACCTATTGCAGCTAAGCACTTGAAATTCGCATGACATATACATCAGAATATGTTGAAAAAGCACACATAACTTCATTTAGTTATTCCGATTTGTTTTGTACATAGGCCTAAAGCGATTCATAATGTCACGCTCATCCCCCCTTCCGGGACGGAAGGGGGGATGAAAACAATTTTTGTTACCTATATTTCGCCATATTTCAAAGTAAAAGCCAGTGTTTAACTTTTTAAGATAAATTAAATATTAATGCAAAAGATATCTAATGCAGATACATTGATTATTTGCTGGATTTATGAAAAAAAAAAAAAATAATAATTATATAATTTTATTTTTTTTTGTATTTAAATCTGAGAAAAATAGTCAGGCCTAAAATTTCGTGTTCTCTAATGTTGTACGCAGCGAGAGAATCGCAAATTTTCATAGAAGACTAAAGAAAAAAAGGGTACGTCAGGAAAAAAAAAAAAAATATGGGGGAAAAAAAAAGAAAAAAAAAGACTTATCATACATGTCTCACGGCGGGCGAAACCGTGGAATTTCATGATGGAAGACCTCATTACATAAGGGGGAAAAAGTTTTACCGAAACGTTTTATATATCAAAAGCGAAAAAAAAATAAAATGCTGAAAATTATAAGAAAAAAAATCGGGTCTGGATCGTTGAGCCCCCCCCTCCCTCCCCTTAGCCTAGTTATTTGTCCTTAAGGCACTCAATGTCTTATCCATCAGTTTTCAGTTTATGAATTATCTTATGTAGTGAGACACGTATCTCTACCTATTCGGTTCCAGTGCACATCATCCCTTGCCCTGTGACGTAATATTTTCAGGTTCTATTTGCACTACAACAAGCTCAGAGGATTAATGGATTTATATTTGATTAATTATGCCTTTAACACGTTCCGTTATGTCCCTA
Source organism: Scylla paramamosain (assembly GCF_035594125.1). Classification (NCBI taxonomy): domain Eukaryota; kingdom Metazoa; phylum Arthropoda; class Malacostraca; order Decapoda; family Portunidae; genus Scylla; species Scylla paramamosain. The sequence continues at coordinate 17,152,912 of NC_087174.1, read as the reverse complement.
ACGTCCGGTTTACTGGATTAAATCATTATTACCCAGGAGCCATATGGATAATTTGTGAGGAAATTTTTGAACCTATTTTAATCTTCGATCGTGGTCAAAGGTTTCAGCTCTGACCCCAGGGGGCAGAAACACTTGTTTAATGGCACATATTGGCACAACAAAAATGAGTAGATAAAATTAAATAAAAAAAATAAAATAAAAAATAAATGAATAAAAAATACACTGGATGTACTGAAAGACAAAATTAGAACCAAGTTTCCACCACAACACTTGTCCCTTGTATGCCACAACCTACACCTACAGCTCCATCATTACCATCATCACTATCATCATCGACATCATCATCAGCATCATGAACATCATCGCCATCTTCCAAGGGCATCCTCCACTCTACTGCAATGTTATGCAGTACCGCACAAGCCATGATGATCCTCTTTGATGTCCACAGCTTTGTACTGAGTGGTGTTTTCAAGCAGGCAAATCGATTCTTTAAGACACCAAAGGATATTTCCACAAAATTTCTCCTTGCAACATGGGCTGCATTATCATTTTTTTTTTTTTTTCCAGTCTGTGGATACTATATGGAGGTCAACAGATATGAACGGCATGGATAGCCACTGTCCCCAAGTAAATATATCCCTCTGTAATTTCCTTGTTCAAGGGTGATACAAATATGAGTTTTCTAAAATCTTAGCATCATGCACACTACCTGGCCAATTGCAAATAATGTTAGTGAATTTTAAATTGGAATCACACACAGCCCGGACATTCAATGACATCAAATCCTTCCTACATCTGTTATATTTGTCATGATCTCTCCCTGGATTTCTAATGGGTATATGTGTGCAATCTGTACCTTCAAGGACTCCTGGGATTCATTTAACATTGCAGAAATTTCTTACCTTTTGCTGTGCTTCATCCGGATCTGGAAATTTAATGTGAGGTGGTGCCAAGGAGGTGATCATCCGTATTATGCATTTCACAAACCTACACACAGAAGCCGCTGACATTTCACAACAATTAGAAACAAAGTTGAAAGCTACCTGTGGCAAGGAAGCGAAGTGTTGCTAAGATGTCCCCAGGTCGGACTGCCTTTCTGTCGACGATCCTAAGTGTCTTGACACCCCCCTCAACTTTTTCTTCATTAACTTCTGCAACATTCGCGGTCTAAGATCTAATTTTCAATCTGTAGAACACCACCTCTCCTCTTCTAAACCTCATCTTCTTTTCCTCACTGAAACTCAGGTGTCTGAGGCAACTGACAGTAGCCCCTTTTCTGTTCCCTCCTACTTTCTTTATCCTCATTTTCGATCCAAAGCTGGATGCTGCGTTTATGTGCGCAATGACTTAACCTGCTCTCGTGCCCAACGCTCTTGAATCTTCCGAGTTTTCCACCATCTGGCTACGACTACAGAGTCACTCTCAAACTAAATTTATCTGTGCTGTATACCTCTCTCCTAACTCCTCTGACTATAAGAAATTCTTTGACTACTTAACTTCCAAAGTGGAGCACATTCTGACCCTCTTCCCTTTTGCAGAGATCTCCATTCTTGGAGATTTCAATGTTCAACACCAGCTTTGGCTTTCATCTCCCTTCACTGACCATCCTGGTGAACTAGCCTACAACTTTGCTATCCTCCATGACCTAGAGCAATTGGTGCAACACCCTACTCGTATTCCTGACCGTCTTGGAGATACGCCCAACATTCTTGACCTTTTCCTGACCTCTAATCCTTCTGCTTATGCTGTCACCCTTTCTTCTCCGTTGGGCTCCTCCAATCACAATCTCATATCTTTATCTTGTCCTATCACTCCAATCCCTCCTCAGGATCCCCCTAAGCGAAGGTGCCTCTGGCATTTTGCCTCTGCTAGTTGGGGGGACCTGAGGAGGAATTTTGCTGATTTTCCTTGGAATGACTACTGCTTCCGTGTCAGAGACCCGTCTTTGTGTGCTGAGCGCATAACAAAGGTGATAGTGTCTGGCATGGAGGCATACATTCCTCACTCTTTTTCTCGTCCTAAACCTTCTAAACCTTGGTTTAACACAGCTTGTTCTCGTGCTATACATGATAGAGAGGTGACCCACAAAAGGTACTTAAGCCTTCCATCACCAGAATCTCATGCACTTTATATTTCTGCCCGGAACCATGCCAAGTCTGTTCTCCAACTAGCCAAAAATTCCTTCATTAACAGAAAATGTCAAAACCTTTCAAGATCTAACTCCCCTCGTGATTTCTGGCATCTAGCCAAAAATATCTCCAATAATTTTGCTTCTTCTTCGGCTTCACGAAGGGGAAGTCTTGCTTGACAAACTTGTTCAGTTTTTACAGTAGGGTGTACGAGGCAGTAGATAATGGTGATAGTTATGATATCTTATATCTGGACTTTAGTAAAGCATTTGACAAGGTACCCCATCAAAGGCTCCTGAGTAAGGTTAGGGTACACGGGATAGATGGGAAGGTGTTAGGCTGGATAGGGTCATGGCTTAGTGACAGGCGACAGAGAGTGGTAATAAACGGCTCGATATCCGAGTGGGGTCATGTAATTAGTGGGGTGCCACAGGGATCAGTATTAGGGCCATTGTTATTTCTAATGTATATCAATGACTTGGATAGTGGAATTAGTAGTGATGTTAGTAAATTTGCGGATGACACAAAGATAGGTAGATTAATTAGGTCAGAATCGGATGCCATCGCCTTGCAGGCAGACTTAGATAGAATGAATGAATGGACGGATAGATGGCAAATGCAATTTAATATCAATAAATGCAAAGTGCTTAGCGTAGGTAGAGGAAACCCACACAATAGCTACACATTAGACAACCAAACTCTGGTAGGTACAGGGTACGAGAAAGATTTAGGAGTTATAGTTAGCTCTGAACTCCGTCTAGGGAAACAATGCATAGAAGCCAGAAACAAGGCAAATAGGGTACTAGGATTCATTTTTAGGAGTGTTAAAAGTAGAAGGCCGGGAGTAATATTAAAGTTATACTTGGCGCTGGTCAGACCTCATCTAGACTACGCGGTGCAGTTCTGGTCCCCACATTACAGGAAAGATATAGGTCTATTAGAATCAGTACAGAGGAGAATGACTAAAAGGATACAGGGGATGAGGAGTATTCCTTACGAGGCGAGGTTGAAGCTGTTAAATTTACATTCTTTAGAGAGACGTAGGTTAAGAGGGGACCTGATAGAAGTCTTTAAGTGGTATAAGGGTTATAACAAGGGAGATGTAAGCAAAATTCTTAGGATCAGCAACCAGGGTAGAACAAGAAATAACGGGTTCAAGCTTGAAAAATTTAGGTTTAGGAAGGAGATAGGAAAAAATTGGTTTCTCAAATGGAGTGGTAGATGAGTGGAACGGACTCAGTAATCATGTAGTTAGTGCTAGGACATTAGAGAGCTTTAAGAGAAGATTAGACAAGTTTATGGATGGGGATAGCAGATGGAAATAGGTAGGTGTCTTTCATACAGGGACTGCCACGTGTAAGCCTGGTCGCTTCTTGCAGCTTCCCTTACGAGTATTTCTTATGTTCATATGTCCCTCCTCTACTTCAACCAGATGGCACCACTGCTATCACATCTATTTCTAAAGCTGAACTCTTTGCTCAAACCTTTGCTAAAAACTCTACCTTGGACGATTCTGGGCTTGTTCCTCCCTCTCCTCCACCCTCTGACTACTTCATGCCACCTATTAAAATTCTTCGCAATGATGTTTTCCATGCCCTCGCTGGCCTAAACCCTCGGAAGGCTTATGGACCTGATGGGGTCCCTCCTACTGTTCTCCGAAACTGTGCCTCCGTGCTTGCACCTTGCCTAGTCAAACTCTTTCAGCTCTGTCTGTCAACATCTACCTTTCCTTCTTGCTGGAAGCTTGCCTACATTCAACCTGTTCCTAAAAAGGGTGACCGTTCTAATCCCTCAAACTTTTTTTTTTTTTTTAATGTAAGAAGGACACTGGCCAAGGGCAAGAAAAATCAATAAAAAAAATGCCCACTGAAATGCCAGTCCCGTAAAAGGGTCAAGGCAGTGGTCAAAAATTGGTGGATAAGTGTCTTGAAACCTCCCTCTTGAAGAAATTCAAGTCATAGGAAGGTGGAAATACAGAAGCAGGCAGGGAGTTCCAGAGTTTACCAGAGAAAGGGATGATTGACTGAGAATACTGGTTAACTCTTGCGTTAGAGAGGTGGACAGAATAGGGGTGAGAGAAAGAAGAAAGTCTTGTGCAGCGAGGCCGCAGAAGGAGGGGAGGCATGCAGTTAGCAAGATCAGAAGAGCAGTTAGCATGAAAATAGCGGTAGAAGACAGCTAGATATGCAACATTGCGGCGGTGAGAGAGAGGCTGAAGACAGTCAGTTAGAGGAGAGGAGTTGATGAGACGAAAAGCTTTTGATTCCACCCTGTCTAGAAGAGCAGTATGACTGGAACCCCCCCAGACATGTGAAGCATACTCCATACATGGACGGATAAGGCCCTTGTACAGAGTTAGCAGCTGGGGGGGGGTGAGAAAAACTGGCGGAGACGTCTCAGAACACCTAACTTCATAGAAGCTGTTTTAGCTAGAGATGGGATGTGAAGTTTCCAGTTCAGATTATATGTAAAGGACAGACCGCGGATGTTCAGTGTAGAAGAGGGGGACAGTTGAGTGTCATTGAAGAAGAGGGGATAGTTGTCTGGAAGGTTGTGTCGAGTTGATAGATGGAGGAATTGAGTTTTTGAGGCATTGAACAATACCAAGTTTGCTCTGCCCCAATCAGAAATTTTTGAAAGATCAGAAGTCAGGCGTTCTGTGGCTTCCCTGCGTGACATGTTTACCTCCTGAAGGGTTGGACGTCTATGAAAAGACGTGGAAAAGTGCAGGGTGGTATCATCAGCGTAGGAGTGGATAGGACAAGAAGTTTGGTTTAGAAGATCATTAATGAATAATAAGAAGAGAGTTGGTGACAGGACAGAACCCTGAGGAACACCACTGTTAATAGATTTAGGAGAAGAACAGTGACCGTCTACCACAGCAGCAATAGAACGGTCAGAAAGGAAACTTGAGATGAAGTTACAGAGAGAAGGATAGAAACCGTAGGAGGGTAGTTTGGAAATCAAAGCTTTGTGCCAGACTCTATCAAAAGCCTTAGATATGTCCAAGGCAACAGCAAAAGTTTCACCAAAGTCTCTAAAAGAGGATGACCAAGACTCAGTAAGGAAAGCCAGAAGATCACCAGTAGAGCGGCCTTGACGGAACCCATACTGGCGATCAGATAGAAGGTTGTGAAGTGATAGATGTTTAAGAATCTTCCTGTTGAGGATAGACTCAAAAACTTTAGATAGGCAGGAAATTAAAGCAATAGGACGGTAGTTTGAGGGATTAGAACGGTCACCCATTTTAGGAACAGGTTGAATGTAGGCAAACTTCCAGCAAGAAGGAAAGGTAGATGTTGACAGACAGAGCTGAAAGAGTTTGACCAGGCAAGGTGCAAGCACGGAGGCACAGTTTCGGAGAACAATAGGAGGGACCCCATCAGGTCCATAAGCCTTCTGAGGGTTTAGGCCAGCGAGGGCATGGAAAACATCATTGTGAAGAATTTTAATATGTGGCATGAAGTAGTCAGAGGGTGGAGGAGAGGGAGGAACAAGCCCAGAATCGTCCAAGGTAGAGTTTTTAGCAAAGGTTTGACCAAAGAGTTCAGCTTTAGAAATAGATGTGATAGCAGTGGTGCCATCTGGTTGAAGTAAAGGAGGGAAAGAAGAAGAAGCAAAGTTATTTTTGATAGATATTTTTGGCTAGATGCCAGAAATCACGAGGGGAGTTAGATCTTGAAAGGTTTTGACATTTTCTGTTAATGAAGGAGGTTTTGGCTAGTTGGAGAACAGACTACCGTCCTATTGCTTTAATTTCCTGTCTATCTAAAGTTTTTGAATCTATCTTCAATAGAAAGATTCTTAAACATCTATCACTTCACAACCTTCTATCTGATCGCCAGTATGGGTTCCGTCAAGGCCGCTCTACTGGTGATCTTCTGGCTTTCTTTACTGAGTCTTGGTCATCCTCTTTTAGAGATTTTGGTGAAACTTTTGCTGTTGCCTTGGACATATCAAAAGCTTTTGATAGAGTCTGGCACAAAGCTTTGATTTCCAAACTACCCTCCTACGGTTTCTATCCTTCTCTCTGTAACTTCATCTCAAGTTTCCTTTTTGACCGTTCTATTGCTGCTGTGGTAGACGGTCACTGTTCTTCTCCTAAATCTATTAACAGTGGTGTTCCTCAGGGTTCTGTCCTGTCACCAACTCTCTTCTTATTATTCATTAATGATCTTCTAAACCAAACTTCTTGTCCTATCCACTCCTACGCCGATGATACCACCCTGCACTTTTCCACGCCTTTTCATAGACGTCCAACCCTTCAGGAGGTAAACATATCACGCAGGGGAAGCCACAGAACGCCTGACTTCTGATCTTTCTAAAATTTCTGATTGGGGCAGAGCAAACTTGGTAATGTTCAATGCCTCAAAAACTCAATTCCTCCATCTATCATCTCGACACAACCTTCCAGACAACTATCCCCTCTTCTTCAATGACACTCAACTGTCCCCCTCTTCTACACTGAACATCCTCGGTCTGTCCTTTACTTATAATCTGAACTGGAAACTTCACATCTCATCTATAGCTAAAACAGCTTCTATGAAGTTAGGTGTTCTGAGACGTCTCTGCCAGTTTTTCTCACCCCCCCTCCAGCTGCTAACTCTGTACAAGGGCCTTATCCGTCCATGTATGAAGTATGCTTTACATGTCTCGGGGGGTTCCAGTCATACTGCTCTTCTAGACAGGGTGGAATCAAAAGCTTTTCATCACATTATCTCCTCTCCTCAAACTGACTGTCTTTAGCCTCTCTCTCACTGCCGCAATGTTGCATATCTAGCTGTCTTCTACTGCTATTTTCATGCTAATTGCTCTTCTGATCTTGCTAACTGCATGCCTCCCCTCCTTCCGCGGCCTCGCTGCACAAGACTTTCTTCTTTCTCTCACCCTTATTCTGTCCACCTCTCTAACGCAAGAGTTAACCAGTATTCTCAGTCAATCATCCCTTTCTCTGGTAAACTCTGGAACTCCCTGCCTGCTTCTGTATTTCCACCTTCCTATGACTTGAATTCCTTCAAGAGGGAGGTTTCAAGACACTTATCCACCAATTTTTGACCACTGCTTTGACCCTTTTATGGGACTGGCATTTTAGTGGGCTTTTTTTTTTTTTTTATTAGATTTTTGTTGCCCTTGGCCAGTGTCCTTCCTACATAAAAAAAAAAAAAAAAGAGTCGTAATTTCAGTGTAACACTACATCGTGATAAAATAGATAAATACATGTATTTGGATTTTACAAGAAGACAGGCAGTAACCACCCTAAAATCATGGTAAATTTTATAATTTTCCTGCTATTATGTTAACAGTAATGTAAACATAGCTGTATTGTGCATACTACTAACAGTCACGTAATGACATTATTCATGTTACAATTAGTGTGTGCCCTGTGATTAAAAAAAAAAAAAAAGTGACCAGGTATCAAACTGTAACAGTTATGAAATTACACATGTAGTTTTCTAATAAGAAAAAAAAAAAAAAAATGGAAGGATAACGTACTAAAATGCCCTAGAGTGTACCATTTAGTAACTAATAGTAATGAAGAGTTGAATATTCTTGTCACCGTCACTGCTTCACCTTAGTTATACATAAGAAACAATAATTACTCTCCTCTGGTCTTGGGGAACAGTTCCCTGCTTCCATGCTAATCTCCATATTGTATACTCTATCCACACATAGTAATACAAAATTAAATACTTCTGCCGCTTGTATTCCTTGGAGCAATTGCATGTAGCTGCTGAAGCAGATCAAGTACAACATCCTTGGTCAGCCTTTAGCTCTGAACAAATTCCTCCTCAATTAGCACAAGCAGAGGGTCACTATGGTCACGAGCAATCATACGTGGCAGTTGACGCCATTGTTCTATGAGAGGTTCATAGAAGGCTAACATGTTAATCTGTTGGTTGAAATTCAATTGGTATTAATTGCTCACAACTGAAGTAAAACATGGATATATGTAATATTCATCAGTAGCAGATATCAAGTTTTGTAGAAGTTGTATGAGTTGCTAATATGCATTACTTACTTTGACATTAATATCCAACATCAAAACCTACTTTCTTTCAGAAAACAAGTGCAAGCTGACACTTTTAACCTATCCAATTTTCCTCAACTTATTGCTTATGTTTCACAGCTATGTAAAAGGTCTATGAGGAAAAATGAAAATAAAAGGATCAATAATAATGCTAAGAGAAACTAGGAAAATTTTGACTTCATTTACTACCTTGAAGATTGATTACAGCCCACTCTGGTCTAAAGAATTGGATGATTTTTCATCTCACAATCCTTAAATGGAATCATGTACTGTGATCCCAGAATGGAATCTCCCCTCTTAAATCTAGATTTCTAGACTGTTTTATATCTCTTAGGCTTACATAACTAGTCAATGAACTTACCGTTTATCCTTCTGGTCTGCCCTTAAAAGCGAGCTTGGTGAGTCAACCGGCACATCAATAAATTAACTAATATTTCACTCTTTTTCATTGCTTTATATGTGCACTGTTAGCCTAAACTATTTATCCTATAATCTATTTAGTTGACAAACTCTACTACAAACTATTTAAGTGACAAAGCAGGTATGTATACATACCCAGCTACGTATATATATACCTGGATTATTACAGAAGTGTGGCAAAGGGTGTGTGGCATTGACATGAAATAAAGGTGGTGGGAATGGGTCGTTGCATTATCAGCTGGTGCTGCTAAACAAATTCTTAAATTTTCTTATATCATTATGGCCCTATAACATGTAAATATTTTTCACATATTAAATAGTTTTTACATATTATTCAGGAAGTAACACAGCTACAAGAGAATAAGAACTTGTGTTATTTGCTAAAAGAAAAAAAAAATGCATTGTAAGTTCCATTTGGGCCTCTGGTGAAAATGGTAATGTTATTTCAATGCTATCCAATATATCTCTTATGTGACAAATTCCATATGCACTATGCGTACATCAGGATTACTACAGGAGTTTGGACAAAGGGGTATAGCAGATGAAATAAGGGTGACAGGTACTGAAGTTTTCATCAGCTGGTGGCGAGTTCACGCCACCATCCAAATTTTTCTTAAATATTATCATATTACTATTATAGCCTACAAAGTGTTGATATACTGTTGAATAATTTTAACATATAATTCAGGAAATAATATAACCACAAAAAAAAAAAAAAAGAATATGTGCTATTTGTAAAAAAAATAAATGCATTGCTAAGCTCCATTAAAGAGGTCCAGCAGCTACCAAGCTAGCGTTATCAAAGGTTCCAATTACTGGCTCGGATCAAAACAAACAAGGCCACGAAAAACGTCTGTGAAAGCGGATTTGTCGTTAGTGGTGATCACCACGCATTGGTAACGATCTCAACAGAAGGAAGTGACTGTGAAATAAACTCTAAGAGAAGTTGCACTCCTCCATCCAAGCGAACCTAGAGTTCCCTAACAAATCATAAATTAATACGTATATCTATCATCTTTGGCATTTAATTTTCGACTTGACCAACTTCACGTTCAATCCTATCCCCCCACCTTTAGCAGCGACGCGGGAAGGAGGTTGGAGCACTTTCCCACGTCAGTCACTACCCAGCAATTGGAAAAAGCAGATGTAATGAGACGTGCTCTAACATTTATTGGAAACTAAGGCAGGATACTAGGTGGCTGGGTCAGTTGCCATAAGAGGGATAAGTAAGCCATTACCAGCCGTATGCCCCAGCCTGTTTATAGGAGTCTCATAGTAGTCTGCAAGGAAGTGAAGTTGTGAATTATACACTACACCCAGGGAAGTGACTCCTCAGCTGTACAAGTGTACAAGTCGAGTTTGCACAATAAGCGGTGACTGACACTCCTGTGTGTTTGTGAGCACTCTTTCGTAGTAGTTTCTTGTGCCTTTTGTTAATAGCCCTGTTTGTTTTAAATGCTACTGCGGGCTGAAGTAGTTCAGCCACAGAGTACTTAAGTAATAAGCCACATAGTAAAACTTTACTCCCTCACCAGTTCCAGACAAGGCCTGTCGCCCAGGAGGTAGTAAACGATACTACTCAGCTTGAGGCTATAACACTCTGTTGGGCAGTAGGAGGACTGTCACAATGGGTGGAAGGGGTTTTATACCTCGATCATATGTGTGTTATTGTGTGTTAACTGTTTTTTTAGACGTGGTGGTTGATTTTTCTGCAGTTGTGGGAGTTAAGTGCTGTTTGGAGTATTTCCCTTGTCTGTGGGTAGATAAAACAGACTGGCGACCTCAAATTATTGTGATCTGGAGTTATGACTGTTGTGAAAAGGGTGCAGGAATCACAAGCGACCCTGTACACCCATATTTGAGCCCTGCACTGAGTCCACGTGGGAGGTGACTCAGTGAAGCTAGTTCAGGTGCGGTAGCTTGCTGAAGGGGCTGGGAATTGTGGTCACAGCAATGTGTGTGCGTGTATATATATATATATATATATATATATATATATATATATATATATATATATATATATATATATATATATATATATATATATATATATATATATGTGTGTGTGTGTGTGTGTGTGTGTGTGTGTGTGTGTGTGTGTGTGTGTGTGTGTGATTACAAGGTAATTTTACACAATTAAATTCCCACGCTAAAAACATTTGGCTACCATCGCAGGTGCCCAGCTCTCCACTCAATGCCTGTTACTCCCACCCTACATAGATAGAGACGTTTGAAGGCAATGGAGATTATATACCAGCAACACAAGTTAGTTTTATCCCTGTAGTATTCTCTGATGTATTAATGGTGCAAAGAACGCATTTGTCCACCTATATAGGCTGTGAGTCTGAATAACTTAAATTTGTCGCTGAAAACTATAACCGTTATTCATCTCCTGTAGATTATATAAATATTAGGGCTACAACATGATGTAAATGAAGTATATGTATTTTGTAAAATAGGAGCCTTGTATGGTTGCGATGTGCCATAAGTTAATAGGAATGGAAATGGTCTGGTGGAAAGTGAGAGTAATGATAGCGACGATGATGATGAGTATATTTTCAGGTGATGAGTTAAGATTATTTTGTACAATATATATATATATATATATATATATATATATATATATATATATATATATATATATATATATATATATATATATATATATATATATATGATTTATTTTCAGATGACATGACCTATTCATTTAAAAAAGAAAAATCTGAATGTTATACTTGCCGTTATCCTGTTCTTTTATACATTCCTTGAAATTTTCTTGTTTGGTTTCTTTAGAATACTATACTATGTAAATGATTTATTTTCGGATGACATGACCTATTCATTTAAAAAAGAAAAATCTGAATGTTATACTTGCCGTTATCCTATTCTTTTATACATTCCTTGAAATTTTGTTGTTTGTTTTCTTTAGAATACTATACTATGTAATACAAGGGCTACTGAAATTTGTGAACAGGATAAGGTAGGTATGAGCCCATCATATTAGCATTCTCTTAATTGTTGTCTTATGCATATGGATTCAAGGAAACATAGTTAATCTAGTAATATTGTTTGATAAGATCAATAGGAAGAGACAGTAGACACCTGCCAAAACGATAATTACTGCCAGTGAGATATAAAGCGCTTCATTAGAGGGTGCTGTGAACTTATCATTACTGCTAGCTGTGACCCAGCTCTTTACACCTCCCCTCAATTTTTTTTCATTAACGTATGCAACATTCGCGGTCTTGGATCTAATTTTCAATCTGTAGAACACCACCTCTCCTCTACTAAACCTCATCTTCTTTTCCTTACTGAAACACAGGTGTCTCAGGCAACAGTAGCCCCTTTCCTGTTCCCTCCGACTTTCCCTATCCTCATTTTCAATCCAAAGCTGGATGCTGCGAGTATGTGCCCACGCACATGATTCTGAGTTTTCCATCACCTGGCTACGACTACAGAGTCACTCTCAAACTAAATTTATCTGTGCTGTATATCTCTCGCCTAACTCTTCTGATTATAAAAAATTCTTTGACCACTTAACATCCAAGGTGGAGCACATTCTGACTTTCTTCCCTTTTGCGGAGATCTCTATTCTTGGAGACTTCAACATACACTACCAACTTTGGCACTCTTCTCCCTTCACTGACCATCCTGGTGAACTAGCCTTTAACTTTGCTATCCTCCTTGACCTAGAGCAACCGGTACAACACCCTACTCGTATTCCTGAC